>NC_084991.1:20745233-20842020 GCF_963691925.1 Scomber scombrus
CATTAAAATATCACATCTAAGAGGCTGAAAGCTGCAGAGTTTTGTCATTTTTTGCTTAAAATAATGTTTAAAATAGTTATTTGACTATTAAAATACTTGCTAATTAACTTTCTGTTGCTCAACTAACCAATGAATCTGCTAATTGTCTGCAGCTTTGCTTTACTGATGACAAACAGACTCAGTAGAATATTTACATATGGTGAATTAAAGTGATAACAGTGAAATAAGATGCACAGTAGCAGCTTGCAGTGTGAGGTATTGATTGTTAAGTAACCTCTTCATATTACAGAGACTCATTAGATTTCAATGTTAATGTCATAAATATCACATAATGGAGCTTTAAGTGGACAAGTCCTCCGGGAAAACACTCAATGGAGTCTAATGAGTGTTTTCACTTCAGTCTGTATCTCATTAGAAAGTGTAAATGCTGCTTCTTCCAGACTACTTGTCACGAGGGGCTCAGTTTTTCCGCCGTGTCCCAGAATGCACTGCTCTGTACTCTTAATACGGCGACTTAGCGGCGGCGTGATCTTCCTCTTTCACTGACTCTTCATTTCTTCTCTCTTCTTCTTTTTTTTTTTTAAATCTCCCAGCACTCGCTCATGAATGCACGCTGATACACAAGCTGTTCTTTACCTCTTTGTCGTTGCTGTCGTCTTTTTGTGTCTCTCCTCGCTTTCTGCACAGCCGACTTTAAACTTACACTGTCACACACACACTAAATAAGGTATGTGTGTGTGTGTGTGTGTGTCTGTGTGTGTGTGTGTTAGCCTTGAGGTGCACGCTGCAGTTTACGATGTGTAGTTTTTAAGATGAAACGCTGGACAGTTCATGAGTCTCCCGTACTTTGTCATTGGAGCATCTCCACATTGTTTCTTTTAACCCTCCTGTTGTCCTCGAGTCAAGGAAGGAAGGTAGGAAGAAGGATGGAAGGGAGGAAGAAGGAAGGGAAGGAGGGAAGGAAGGGAGGGAGGGAGGAAGGAAGGGAGGAAAGGAAATAAGGAAGGGAGTAAGGAAGGAAGAAGGGAGGGAAGGAAGGAAGGAAAGGAGGGAGGAAGGAAGGGAGGAAGGGGGGAAGGAGGGAGGGAGAAAGGAAGGGAGGAAAGGAAATAAGGAAGGGAGGAAGGAAGGACGGACGGAGGAAAGAAGGAAGGAGGGAGGAAGGAAGGAAAGAAAGAAGGACAGAGGAAAGAAGGAAGGGAGGAAGGTAGGGGGGAGGAAAGAAAGAGAGAAGGAGGGAGGGAGGAAGGAAGGTAGGAAGGAGGGAAGGAAAGAAAGAAGGAGGGAGGGAGGAAGGAAAGAAGGAACAGTCAAAACAGACAGGGTCAATTTGATGAGCTCAGCATGTTGGAAATGACCAGCTCACTTTTACTAGAACATAAGCTTTAAGCCTGACTAGCGCCCCCTAAAGGCTGCAGTCTGAACTTTATCAAACATTGTTATTTAAGATGTAGCTGTTCTTTGAGGCTCAGTGAGGCTGCAGTATACAGTACATATACATGAAGGTTTCATCCTCTAGAGAAGCATGACTCAGTTCAGTAAATGAACAGTAATTGTCTCATTTCGGATCGGGGGAATGATGCAGTATGATTGTACAAAATTGTCACAAAATTCTCATGTTTTTGTCTCGTTTCTCTCCGTTCACAGATTGCATGTCTTGAAGAGAGAGAAGAGCAAGGAAAGAGAAAGAGGGAATAGAAGAAACAGGTAAGCAATGACTCTGTTGGAGGTTTTTCTCTAAAGTTCAGAAACAAAAGTGTGATCAGATATTTTTGATCAAATTGACCCCGTCTGTTTTGACTGTTCCTTCTTTCCTTCCTTCCTTCCTTCCTTCCTTCCTTCCTTTGAGAATTATATTATATTTCTGATGCTTCGTTATCACCCTTGCACATAAAATATTTCACATACATGATTAAACATTGTCAATGGAGTCAAATACTGTCAAAATAAAGTGTAAAAAAAGAGAATAGATTAACAAAAAAAACAGGGAAAGAAACTCCATAAAATGTTTTTTTTAACCCTCCTGTTGTCATCAGGTCAAGGAAGGAAGGAAGGAGGGAAGGGAGGAAGGAAAGAAGGGATGAAAGGAAGGAAAGAAGGAAGGACGGAAGGGAAGGAGTAAGGAGGGAGGGAGGCAGGGAAAGAGGAATGAAGGAAGGAAAGGAGTAGGGAGGGAGGGAGGGAAAGAGGAAGGAAGTAAGGAGATAAGGAAGGGAGGAAGGAAGGAAAGGAGTAAGGAGGGAGGAAGGAAGGAAGGAAGGAAGGAACAAAGGAAGGAAAGGAGTAAGGAGGGAGGAAGGAAGGAAAGAAGGAAGGAAAGGAGTAAGGAGGGAGGGAGGAAGGATGGAAGGAAGTGAGGAAAGAAGTATGGAAGGAGGAGGGAGCAAAGAAAGAGGGAAGGAGGGGTAGAAGGAAGGAAAAATTAAAGAAAGAGGGAGGAAGGAAGGAAAGAAGGAACAGTCAAAAGAGACGGGGTCAATTTGACCCGGGAGGACGACAGGAGGGTTAAAGCTTGGATTAGTTTTCTTTCCCTCCTTCTTTCCTCAGTAGGAAAAAAGCAGGAATGAAACCAGCGTCTTCATTCTTGTTTTGGAAAAATAAGATAATTTCGTTCCATCTGGAGTTAAAAATAAATCCCCAGCTAACGGCATGTTTGTGTCCGGTCGGTGCCAGATCGACATGTGCTCACCGTTTGACTCTGCGGAGTTTAGTTTGGTAAAGTGCTCACCCACCAGTAATGCTGTGTGTCCCAGCAGGCTGGCTGTTGTTTGTGTCGATAAGGCGGTTTTGTACGGATGGATAGTCTCACAGTATAAAAAAAAAAAAAAGTAGAACAGCTCTATTCTGGCTCGGTGTTTCAGCCGCTGAGCTACCGTGAAGCTTCCACTACTTCTGCCAAGTGCTGCTGCAGTCAGACGCACTCAGACACAACCAGCTGGGCACTGAGTGGACCGAAAACATCAGCAGCAGATGCCTCACACTGAGTTACATTTCCTGCCACATGATTTATGTCTTTATGCTGTTTTGTTGCTGTGCAGTCTGTCTCCACCACTTCCTCTCCAATTTCCCCTTTGCATAATTAAAAAAAAAAAGTACTTTTAATAGGGTAAAAGTTGCAGTTAAGTGTCCGTGGCTTTGCAGGATGATGTGTTTCTCTCCTGCTGATGCTGCTGCTGCTGCCTGTTCTCCTTTCACAATGAAAACAGACTTAACTAGATTTTAGAGAGGCGCCTCAGCTCAGCCAAAACTCTGCGAGCACAAACTGTAACGAGAATGAGCTGGAAACTAATGCGAATGTCTTTTCCTGTCGCTCTCTAACGGATTCCTCGGTGTGTGTGTGTGTGTGTGTGTGTGTAGGTGCTGGATATGGATTACAGCCTAAAATAGATATGAACAGTCACCCAGAAAAAAAGAAAAAAGAATGTGATCAGCAGTTTAGAATTGAGCATAAAGGCTGCAGTGTGTTGGGAAAGCTGCTTTGAAAGGCCCGTAGTTTAACAAGCTACACTTCTGAGGAATGACAGCAAAGCTTCCCTGCAGGGAAATACAACTTTAAGTTACTGAGAATGAGTCGACGGCAAAGGCGGGAAATATACCATGCAAGAATATTCAATGTCTGCAATGATAGTTAACAGTTATTGTCTTCCAAAAGTTGCATTTTATCACAGGAGAATTGACTTGTTAGGTAGAAAAGCATCAAATGTTTATTTTCCTATGAGAGTAAATTCATTTTCCAGCAAGGCAGCATGAAGAAGTCTTTAAAAAAAATACAATAAAACAACACAAATATATTAAAAAC
Source organism: Scomber scombrus (assembly GCF_963691925.1). Taxonomy (NCBI): domain Eukaryota; kingdom Metazoa; phylum Chordata; class Actinopteri; order Scombriformes; family Scombridae; genus Scomber; species Scomber scombrus. The sequence continues at coordinate 20,749,033 of NC_084991.1, forward strand.
TGCATGCAAAATGTTGTTTTTTGCTGTATTCAAATTAAATGAGTATATGACATGTGGGATAAATACAAAATGTGTTGCACCTCATGTTTGTTCTGCTGATAGCAACAAGCACACCACCCTAAAATACTAAAAACAACCCATTATAAGTTTAAAGTTCTGCATTTAAAGGTGTTATTATTATTTTGACACTGTTATAATGTCAGATCTTTATATTACACATGGTAAAAGGTTTAAATCTTGAGGTGAACATATGTAAAGATGCTCCCTAACCGAGGACTTAAACTTGGTCTTCCTCCTCGAGATGCCCACAAACAGCTGTCCGCTCTGTAGTCGCTGTTGCTAAGGTCGTTGCTAAGGTGTTTCCATAGGTTGTTCACATTGTCCACTTGCATAATTTCGGATCTGATTCAGCTCAGACATATACAGATGTATTTGAGATGTTTCCATTAAGAGTAAAGAATGAAAAAAAGAAGCTGAATCCGACCAATCAGAGCAGAGTGGGATTAAAGAGACAGGAACTAAAACAGCTTGTTTCAGACAGAGGCTGAACTGAGGGGATGAATAAACGACCAATATAAGATAAATAAGAAGTTTTTTAAACTGGAAATAATGCAAAAATATTCCAGTAGAGCCTCAGAATATAAATATAGAGCTGGAATTGAGCATGATACGTCTCCTTTTTTAAATTATTGATGCATAAACCTTAACAATACGGACATTTCATCATAGTCTCAAATGTTTTTGCACATAAACTCTTTAACTGCAAAGTAACCGGTGACTTAAACTATCAGATAAATGCAGCTGGGTTAAAGTACAGAACATATTTCTCTCTAAAATGTGGAGTCTGGCTCACAAATTACCACAGATAAGACGAGTTAAAGGATTTCTGAGAGCCTAAAAATCAATAATTGTGACCAAGATATGTGAGCGAGACATTTCATAAACTTGTCGGCGCCCTCTGGTGGACAAACTGTGCAACAACACCACATTTTACCAGATGTCCTCCCACGTATCGCTCTAATGTCTTCTCACTAAATGGGACGAAGCGAGTTAATCTCTCGGTTCAATCTCAGTGTTAAAAGGAGAATTTAAGGTAAAGACAAAAGATAAGAAAGAGAGAGAGAGAGAGATTTGTTCTTTAACTATTCATATCCTTTTTTGTCTTTTTATCTTTTATTTCTGCCCACTCACTTCCACACTGTTCATTAAGCACATTAAGTCACAAAGAGGACATTTAGTGGCTGCTGTGTGTTCCCTCACTTTCACTTTTAACTGAGTCCTGAGTTCAATTCCAGGAAGTATTAAAGAAGTCTTAAGTTACTCACATCCTCAGATACGCTGACATTTACCAGGTTTATCCAAAACACATACACACACACACACACACACACACATATATACACTCTACATGAGTCCTTTAACTCCTGATAACCGAGCGACGTCGAGCGTTGTGTTGTACATAAGCAGGTTCGTTGTCCAACAGGTCAAAATCCTTCAGATTCAGAGAAACCATTGTTATGTCTGGATTTTAATGAGTCCGTGTTTGTGTGTGTGTGTGTGTGTGTGTGTGTGTGTGTGTGTGTGTGTGGAGTTGGCTTCCAGCAGCTCACTGCCGCCTGGGAGGCAGAATTATCTGTGTTTTAATCAGCCTAGAACAGAGGGAGAAGGAGGGAAAGCTCTCCCTCTTTCTCTTTCTTTGGGTCTGTAATAAGGCTTCTTGCTCTAAATCCTTTAATCTGAGTAGGAATGAAGGCTGTATCTCTGTCTTCTGGCTGAAAAGGACAATCTCTCCCTCTCCCTTTCAGTATTTTTCTTATTTTTACTCTCTCTTACGTGCTCACACACACACGCACACACACACACACACACACACACACACACACACACACACCCCTGCTGAAACAGAGGCTGCCTTGTTAAGTGAGAGCTGGTGGAGCTGCCTCTTCACTGTCTTGCTGTGTCTTTCTGTAAAGGTTAGCAGGAGCTGAAGAGCAGAAGTTAAAAGGGGGGGGGGGGGCTGATAAGTTAGGGCGAACCTCCCAAAAATCTTCCCAAAAGTGGAGGTGCATTGAAAAGAGAACATATTGGACAGGACTCTGCTACACATGCATGAGGAAACACACTCAGATTTTGGCGGCGCTCCACCTGCACATTCACTGCTAATTATTTTTTTAATACAACTTTAGGGAGACAAGCAGTTTTTAATAGTTGCTTTCACATTCAGTTCAGTCCCCTTCGCTCCATTTCCCCCCCTCCTCCTCCCCCATCTCGCTTACTATAGCTGAGACAGAGGTTTTCATTTTGGGCATGTGTGAAGAGAAGCTGTAAATCTGCTGGATCCTGTCCAGACGTAATGACTCGACAGCAGGAGCTGCAGTCATGGAGGCTGCCCACCTCTGCGTTCAGCTACACAACAGCAGCAGCAGATACTAAAGCAGAAGAGCAGCTACTGTACTTAAAGTGTCTATATAATCGATTTTTATTTTGTTTTAATATGACAGTGAATGAAATGACTCGTATGTTTTATAGTGATGAACCTGCAGAGAATTATCAGCGACTCTGCAGCTTCCTCTCAAGCTTTAAAGGAGCTTTATAGTTGAGTTTCAGCTCATTGTTTAGCTGTCCGGCTGCAACTTTTACTGTTCTGGTTCACTCTCAGTGCTCTCATAGTGTTGTTTTCTACTGTTCACTACCTGCTCAGCACCAAACAGCAAACACACACAGTTAGCTGTAGACTAGCTGGTGAACATAGTGGAGCATTTAGCAGCTTAAAGAGACAGATGTTTACCTCTGGAGTTGGTTAGAGAGTAAAAACAGAGCTAAAAGAGAGAGAATATTGGACAGAAACACGAATCCTAATGAATGATAATGTGGATGAGTGGCTGCTGGATGTGGAAATAAACAGCTGTTTGATAACAAGTTCAACATATCAACTTTTAAAGGGTGAAAACATGTCAGAATTGGGTTCACTACTTCATTAAAATCTGTTAAAGTAGGAGGGTCAAACTCATTTCCATTCAAGGGGCCACATACAGTTCAATATGATCTGATGTGGAGGAAGGAAGGAAGGATGGAAGAAGGGAAGGAAGGAAGGATGGAAAGATGGAAAGAAGGAAGGAAAGATGGAAGGAAGGAAAGAAAAGAGGAAGGGGGGAAGGAAGGAAGGAAGGAAGGAAGGAAGGAAGGAAGGAAGGAAGGAAGGAAGGAAGAAAAGGAGGGAGGATGGAAGGAAGGAAAGAAAGAAAGAAGGAAGGAAGAAAAGCGGGAAGGAAGTAAGGAAATAAGGAAAGATGGAACAAAAGGGAGGAAGGAAGGAAGGAAGGAAAGAGAAAGAAGGCAGGAAGGAAGGAACGAGGGAAGGAAGGAGGGAAAGATTGAAGAAAGGGAGGAAGGAAGGAAGGGAGGACAAATAGATAGCAAGAAGGAAGGGAGGAAAGAAAGAAAGAAGGAAGGAAGAAAAGAGGGAAGGAAGGACAGATGAAAGGAAGGAAGGAAAGATGGAAGGAAGAAAAGAAGGAAGGAAGGAAGTAAAGAAGGAGAGATGGAAGGAAGGAAGGAAATAATGAAGGAATGAGAGTGGGCCTGATTGGACGCCTCGGCAGGCCGGTTCTGGCCCACGGGCCTCATGTTTGACCCCCCTGAGTTAAAGGATTGAATGAATGAATGAAGATGACAGGTAGCCAGTAGCGTTGTGATTGATGAAGAACAGATTTAAGGAACATCTACTTTCCTTCTCCGTATCTGATCCTACATGGACGCACTAACTCCTCCTCCTAACCTCAACATCTGCTTCTCTTCCATCGATCTTCCTTCTCTTTTACCAAATATCCAGCATTTCATTTTATGGTATGTGCTGACATATTTCTACAAGAGTGAAAACAGAACTGGGCATCTTGCCAAATATGCTACATGATGCGAGGAACACACATGACGACCGCTGAGTGGATTATGAATCTATGCAGGCGTGACGATGATCAGCTGGTGCCGACAGTCAGCAGATAAAAACATAAACTATAAACTATCATATGTGAAGGTTTGCTGCTAGTCGCTCTCATGAAGAGTTTTTTTGTTTAAGCTTTTAAAGTTTGATATTTGTGATCGATTACGTCACTTCTGTGTCTTCTGAGGGAGACTTTCTGTTAAATAGATATAAGACAAGGGGGGTCAAACATGCGGCCCGTGGGCTGAAACCAGCCTGCTGAGGCATCGAATCCGGCCCACTTTCCTTTCTGTCTTCTGTCCTTCCTTCCTTCCTTCCTTCCATCTGTCCTTCCTTCCTTCCTTCCATCTGTCATTCCTTCCTTCCTTCTTTCTTTCTGTCTGTCCATCCTTCCCTCTTTCTTTCTTTCCATCCTTCCTTCCTTCCGTCTGTCCTTCCTTCTTTCCTCCCTTCCTTCCTCCCTTTCTTCCTTCTGTCCTTCCTTCCTTCCTTCCTTCCTTCCTTCCATCCTTCCATCCTTCCATCCTTCCATCCTTCCTTCTTCCCTTCCTTCATTCCTCCCCTCCTTCCTTCCTTCTTCCCTTCCCTCCTCCCTCCCTCCCTCCCTCCCTCCCTCCCTCCCTCCCATCTTTTCAGTAATCCGGCCCACATCAGATCAGATTGGACTGTATGTGGCTTTTGAATAAAAATGATTTTGACCTCCTGATAAAAGAGATTGGAGATAAAGTGTGAGCAGAAAGATTGTGTGGTATTAGAGCTGCTCTCTATTCAGTATCTCCCCCAAACTCCGAACCTTTTGTCTTTTCTTTTTAAGCCTTTTTCAGGTGAAATTGCTCCACATACGAGCAGTACAGGCGACTGGTTTCTGTTTTGGTACAAGAACACAATAATTGGCATTCTCACAGGCTTTGCAGGGTCCTTCAATGTTGTGTTGTGTTGTGTGTCATAAGGTTTGTGCTCTTACCTGAGTGTCAGAAACTAAAAAATATCATCTCAGCTGCTGGAAATACTCTTCCTTCATTCCTTCCATCCTCCCTCTTTCCTTCCTTCCTTCCTTCTGCCTCCCTCCCTTCCTTACTCCTTTCTTTCCTTCCTTCTTTCATTCCTACCTTCCTTCCTTCGTCCCTCCCTCCTTACTCCCTTCCTTCCTTCCTCCCTCCATCCTTACTCCTTTCTCTTCCTTACTCCTTTCCTTCCTTCCGTCCTCCGTCCTCCCTCCTTCCTTACTCCTTTCCTTCCTTCTTTTTCCTCCCTTCCTTACTCCTTTCTTTCCTTCCTTCTTTCATTCCTTCCTTCCTTCCTTCCTTCGTCTTGTCTTTTAAGTGTTCGTGCCGAGCTTTAAAGAGGAACTACACCAATTTATTCACATGGAGGCTGACAGTGTTATAGGAGGGTAGAGTATAACGATAAATCTGTGGATTGCTCCTTTAAATGTATCTTTGTTTTTTAATTTCTCCTCATTTCTATATATACACACACACACACAATGCCCTTCACACTGTAACTGATTAGTCTGATTACAAGGTGATTTATAATCCAATCCTCTAAATACCTCCTGGTTTTTCTTAAAAAGATCGTATCAAGTGATGTTTAATTTCCATTCAGGAAGTTAGGCTATTTAGTGAAATCTTTTCATCAGCATATTGTTTTGAATGGACTCCCTGAATGTGGTCACTTTGGGTAACGAGCACAATATCAGCCACTGGCGGCTTTATTACAAAAAAAAAATCATTATCAGCAAACCATGCATGAGCCACATCTTTTAAAGCCTGCTGTGGTAGAAGTAGCTTAAACACACATAATAATATATAGTAGATGTACAGTATTAGTGCAAGTATGAAGACAAGTGAGTGCATTCTTCATAATCCATGATAAGCATGAGGGGAAAGATCCTCTCTTCATGCCAATATAGGAGGAAATGCTGCAGCTTTCGGTTAAGTATCACTAATAAAACGTCATTTCCGGTAAGCTTAGTGCACAACAGCCTGTCGAAATCTGCACACTACCCAAGTAAGTCCTACATCAGGCCTGATTTACTCAGATCCCAAATAAAGAATACTAAATTGCAGGTGCAGTGTAACAGATTGCATGTTTGGTTAGTGTGTGTTTTGCAGGTGATCTACTAAGAATAACTGTGTAAATGAAAACAGATGCAACAGGTGCAGACAGCAGTATTTAACCTTCGTGTCGTCCTCCCGGGTCAAATTGACCCCGTCTGTTTTGACTGTTCCTTCTTTCTTTCCTTCCTCCATCTCCCTTCCACCCTCCCTCCTTCCTTCCTTCTTTCCTTCCTTCCTTTCTTTCCTCTTTTCCTTTCTCTCTCCTACCTTCCTCTTTTCCTTCCTTGCTCCCTCCTTTGCTTCCTTCCTTCTTTCCTTCCTTTCCTTCCTCCCTTCCTTCTTTCCTCTGTCCTTCTTTCCTTCCTTCCTCTTTTCCTTTCTCTCTCCTTCCTCCCTCCCTCCCTCCTTTCCTTCCTTCCTTCCCTCCTTCCTCCTCTCCTTCCTTCTTCCTCCCTTTCATCTTTCTTTCTTTCCTTCCTTCCTTCCTTCCATCTTTCCTTCCTTTCTTCCTTCTTCCTCCTTTCCTTCCTTCTTCTTCCCTTCTTTCCTCCCTCCCTCCCTTCTTCCTTCCTTCCTTCCTTCCTTCCATCAGACCTTCCTTTCATCCTTCTTCCTCCCTTCCTTCCTTGACTCGAGGACAACAGGAGGGTTAAATGAGGGTTTTATGTTAAAATGGAGAGTTTGAACGAGCAGAAAGCTGCAAACACTAAATGAAATGTGATCCCATTGAATTAGAGATTCTAGTGGCAGAGATGCGTGTGATAAATTAATATAATTGCATTTTCTCCTCCCTGTATTTTGCCCCATGTTGCATATTCATTAAGGCAAACATACTAAATGGACAGCGCTGATTATCTCTTTGCACATTTGAAAGCCTCAGTGTGCCCCATTAGTAGATCAGCTTGCACGTTTTTTTCGGGTGATGTCAAGTTTACACACGTTATTACACATGCAAGCCTTTAGTAAATCAGCCTCATAGTGTTACACAGTGTACTAAAGGAAGTATGTGATTTGAGACACAGTGAAAGACTGATATGGTTCCCTCTTTGAACACTATGGAGCCCCTCCTGCTTACAGGTAACACATGATAAAATATGTATTTGTTTCTGAGGCCTTTCTTTCTTTTCCTCTCCTAAAACATTGTGATTCATATCAGTGGGAAATCATTTCATTTCACATCAAACCAACATAAAAGTTTTTTTTGATCTTTAACTCTTTAAACACGATGACAGAACACCTGCCACATTTTTGATCCGTGCTTGGATCTTTTTTCATGTTCGGTTTGCCTTCAAAAAAAAAAAAAAAAAAAAAAGCAGCCTGATGTGGATCTGTAGCCGGTAAAAGTCTGCAGGAAAACTTCAATCATGACATCTTAAGGACTTAAAAATGAGTTGCTGCAAGCTGTCAGCAAGCTCTGACAGTTAATCCCATGTGAGCTGAATGCAGCGTTGCACCAAAAAAAAAAAAAAAGAAGGGAGGACGAGCTGATGGAGTCCTCTGCACTGTACATGAACATCCTCTTTAATTGCTTTTTTTGTGGGAAGTCTAACGGGGAAAAGGAAGAAGAATTGAAGAGTGTTGATTTGTAAAGTTGCAGGAAAAAAAGTGTGTGAGATAAATAACCCTCCTGTTGTCCTCGAGTCAAGGAAGGAAGGAAGGAGGAAGGAAGGGAGGAAAGGGGGAAGGGAGGGAGGGAGGATGAAAGGGAGGAAGGAAGAAGGAAGGAAAGGAGGGAGGGAGGGAGGGAGGAAGGAAGATGGAAGGAAGAAAGGAGGGAGGAAGGAAGGATGGGAGGAAGGTAAGAGGGAAGGAAGGAAAGGAGGAAAGGAAAGAAGAAAGGATGGAGGAAGAAAGGATGGGAGGAAGGAAGGAAGGAAGGAGGGAAGGTACGAAAGGAGGGAGGAAGGGAGGAAGGAAGGAAAGAAGGACAGGGGAAGGAATTTAGGGGGAGGAAACAAAGAAAGGAGGGAGGGGGGAAAGAAGGAAGGAAAGAAGGAAAGGAGGAAGGAAACAGAGAGGAACGTAAGAAGGAAGGGAGGAAGGAAAGAGAGAGAGAAGGTGGGAGGGAGGAAGGACAGACGGAAGGAAGGAAGGAAAGAAGGAACAGTCAAAACAGACGGGGTCAATTTGACCCGGAAGGACGACACGAAGGTTAAAGAGAGCTGGAGACGGGTCTATGTTGGTTGATGCACAGAAACACACACTCAAAGACACACATGGTCTCATCAGAGTGTGTCATTGGCAGGTTAATGGAGAGGTGTACTGGGAGAGAAAAGTGCTTGTTAATCGCTCACTTCAACGCAGAGGACACAGCCGGCTAAATTACATTTGCATAACACAGAATTAATCTGTTGCGTGAGTTTGCCGCCATGAAATGGGATCACGTTCCTTTTCTATTTGTCTCTCTTCTCTCTTTTCTTTTTACTTCTGTCTGTTCTCCTGGCTTAGCTGCAAACTTTCGATGCGTTGATGTAAAGTCATATTTGTTTAAGAAGACTGATTTCCTTTTCCTTCCTGCCTGTCAGTGGATCGGAGTTCATCTCGGCGTGCTGTGAAAGTAAATTTGCACAGACGTGAAAGTTGCATGAGAGAAAAAAAACAATCCCTTTATTTTTGTTTCTTATACTTATTGTTTTAGATCTCATTGGTGGTGCATTCAAGGACACACATAAAGTAGGATTCAATTACCAAAGCCGTATTGATCCGAATAACAAAAAACCCTTAACCATCCTGTTGTCCTCTGGTTAAGGAAGGACAGGAGGAAGGAAGGAAGGAAAGGAGGAAGGAAAGGAGGGAAGGAAGGAATGAAAGAAATGAGTAAGGAGGGAGGAAGAAAGGAAGGAAAGGAGTAAGGAAGGAAAGAAGGAAGGAAAGAAAGGATTAAGGAGGGAGGGAGGAAGGAAAGGAGTAAGGAAGGAAGAAAAGAAAGTAGTAAGGATGGAGGGAAGAAGGAAGGAAGGGAGTAAGGAGGGAGGGACGAAGGAAGGAAGGGAGTAAGGAGGGAGGGACGAAGGAAGGAAGGAAAGAAAGGAGTAAAGAAGGGAGGAAGGAAGAAGGAAGGAAGGAAAGGAAGGAGGGAGGACAGAAGGAAGGAGGGGAGGAAGGAACGAACGAACGAAAGAAGGAACGAAGGAAGGAAGGAATGAAAGAAGGAAGGAAGGAAATTAGGAACAGTCAAAAGAGATGGGGTTAATTTGACCCGGGAGGACAACAGGAGGGTTAAGGCAAACTAAAAGAAAAAGTTCAGATGATCAAATTCTTTTAAAGCGCCCTTGAACGCATCATCACAAAGCCTTTTCACATCTTTTCTTGTTTCTTTTTAAAGTCTCACAGGACGCTTTAACAACAGCATACCGGTCACATTCACATTCAACATCACATCCTCCTCACAGAGAAAAGGGAGTAAAAAAAAAAAAACTAAAAAAACTCACAACAATCATCAACCATGAAACCCAAAATCACTCAAACCCAACTGTCAGACCGCTTCAGAGCACCTCGGGCCAAAATGAAAGCTCACAAAAACTCTTTTCATTCCCACTGCAGTTTCCTTTTTAATCAAGGCCAAATACACTGTGACTGCTTCTTATTGCAGCTCTGCACAAATGCTTTAATTCACTACTCTGAGATAGTGTTTAATGTCATTTTAGTGAGTGGATGCATGTTTTTTAAGTTGTTTCTGAGCCTCCAACATAATTTCTATCATTATGTAATATAGTTTATTATGTCCTGAATCTTTAAACTGTACTCAGTAACATACAGCAAAAAACAAGTCTGCAAAACAAATGTTATTTCCAGTATTTCTCCAATTGATCAGTTAAACATTTAGGGCCTGATTTACTAAGATCCCAAATAAAGGTACTAAATAGTGTGCACAGTGCAATAGATTTTGTTTGGGTGCGTTTTGCAGGTGATCTACTAACAATAACTTTAAATGAAAACAGGTGCAACAGCAGTATTTAAATGAGGTTTTGTGTCTTAATGGAGAGTTTGGACGAGCAGAAAGCTGCGAGCACAAAATGAAATGTGATCAGGTTCTAGTGGAAGAGGTTAACTAATATATGTGTATTCTGTTATTGTGTCTCCGTGTCTTCGTCTCCATAGTAACAGCCGGTTAATACCTGTACTTCAAACTTATTATTTATAGACACAGTTAGCGTCAGAAATAATACCTTCAGGTTTGGTAAATCACAATACGTGTGCTCAATAACATATTTACATTTTCTCCTCCCTGTATTTTGCACACTGGGGTTAAAACGTCTCATATTACATTCATTACGGTAAACTACTAATATTACATTCATTACGGTAAACTAATAAATGAACAGCGCGTATTATTTTGCACAGTTGTAGATAAAAACATCACATATAACACATAAAACATCACTTAAAACACATATTATATATTTCAGTGCCATCCTGACAGCCACACTGCTAGCTTAGATAGAAATGAACTGAAGCTGTTTTCAATAGAGGAGAAAAGAGAATATGTTCCTTGTTTTCGAGGCTTTTCAGCTTTCATAAAAGAAAGAGAAAAAAAAGCCTGAATGGTTTCACTGTGTTGTCTGTTGTCTGTTTTTTGGTGCTAAAATTAGCTTTTTTTCACATCTTCCCTCCACTTATATATCTGTTCCAGTATTGACGAGTGGTGTTGATTTTTACAGTAAACTGGTTAATGAGACGAGGACATTTATAAAAAATCTTGTTTACTTTCTTTCTTTCTTTTTTCCCTTCCCTCCCTTTCTTTATTTGGCCTCACAGTGTCTGTTTTTCAGCCTCAACACTGTTTGTTTCTTCTGGCTTCTGTCAGCGCCTTGCAGAGATGTTACCAAACGGTACCATAGACGTGTGTGTGTGTGTGTGTGTGTGTGTGTGTGTGTGTGTGTGTGTGTGTGTGTGTGTGTGTGTGTGTGTGTGTGTGTGTGTGTGTGTGTGTGTGTGTGTGTGTGTGTGTGTGTGTGTGTGTGTGTGTGTGTGTGTGTGTGTGTGTGTGTGTGTGTGTGTATAAAAAGCACTCGGTCTGCTCTATAGCTGCTGTCCTTTATGCATCCTCTAAGCTTTACTTGTGATATCTTTATTTTTTATTCTGCTCATTTGCATTCATCTCCAACCGCCCTCGTGGTGTTATAGATGTTATAATTGTTGCATAATAAATGTTCAAATTACAGCCTGATTTATATATCAGTATGCATATATTATCAGCTGTTATTGGCCTATTTAAGATATATTGGTATCAGTCCAATATGTGCCTATATATGTGTTTTTTATGAGTTATAGACGCAGCATTTTTATGTATTTTTCATCCTTTTTCTTAATTTTTCACTTGTTTGTTTTATGTTATATGTATTTTTTAAATTAAAGTTATTAAATTAAATTACTTATGTTGTTTTATACAATATAGTTAATTGATAAACTGTAAAATATGGGAATACATAGAGGTTTTTGTATATAGTTAGATATTTAGATAGATAGATGTGTTTCTGAAGCTTGTAGAGAGCATGTTGTTGTTGATTTATTATTATTATTAATTATCAGAAAAGTAAAGTTTATAACAATCCTATAATCATTCAGTTATTTTTAAGCCAAAATGTCCAAAATATGATCATTCCAGCTTCTTAATTGTGACCATTTTCTCCTTTTCTTTATTTTTTTATGACTGTAAATTGAATATCTCTTTGGGATTTAGACTGTTGGTTGAACAAAAACGGCAAATTTTAAGGCATCACTGCACATTATAAGAACTTGTAGTAGAGTTGGAGTCAAGCTTTTATGCAGTGAGGCTCAAATACAGCAGTCGGTAGTCAGGAAAGTGAAGTCAGTGACACTCTTATTATGATTTATCATCTGAAGTCATCGGTTTTGTATGATATTCTTAAAGGGAATTTAATGCTCCAACTGACTCCCATTAAAAAAGCTTCAACTTCTCTCTAGAAATAGTGTCAATCTTTAAATTCAGGCCCTCTAATAAGTGTGCTGATGGTCATTTGAAGACTTATAGTAGCTTGTAGATGTCTGCTGTGTGGTTGTTGATTGACAGGTGTGATTGACAGTTGGCTCACCTGCTGCTCTCACACTGAGTTGGACTATATTGTCGCACTAGGTTTAATGTTACTTCATTACAATATCTTTTCATATCCATGGCTTCAAAACTGGCTCCATCTACATCCATCTTTATATAGAAGCCTGTTCTTGCATCAACCCATTTTACTATTTATTAGATATAAGCGGTTTTAAATACAGACAAAAATGGCGATGTAACAAGCATTTCCACTGTTGTCTGATGTTTTATAGACAAGACGACATGTTAAACTCTGTGTGTGTGTGTGTGTGTGTGTGTGTGTGTGTGTGTGTGTGTGTCCTCGTCCGTCATTTAATTTTATGCTTCTTTTGTCTCCGCCACGCTCTCCTTCAGGCCTTTCTTCATTACCACCAATAAGAATTCAATTTTTCCCCGGGTTCCACCAATCATAGCGCTCGTATCCCCTCCAGGCCCGACCAATCAGCTTCAATGTTCCTCCGGCCCTCGTGTCATGAATGGCTAATGATTCTCGGTCTGTTGGCATGAATGTAAATGAGGCGGCATCAAGGGGCTTTCCATTTCTCTCTCTCTCTCTCTCTCTCTCTCTCTCTCTCTCTCTCTCTCTCTCTCTCTCTCTCTCTCTCTCTCTCTCTCTCTCTCTCTCTCTCTCTCTCTCTCTCTCTCATCATAGACACATTTCTAGGCTTGGTGTCAAAGTTTAGAGCATGAAAATGTAAAAAAAATTAATAAAGAGAAATTTAACCCTCCTGTTGTCCTCGAGTCAAGGAAGGAAAGGAGGGAGAAGGAAGTAGGAAAGGGAGGAAGGAAGGAAGGAGGACAGAGGAAGGAAGGAAGGAAGGGAGGAAAGGAAAGAAGGAAGGAAGGGAGGAAAGAAGGAAGGAGGGAGGGAGGGAGAAAGGAAAAGAGGAAGGGAGGAAGGAAGGAAAGAAGGACAAAAGGAAGGAAGAAGAAAGGAAGGAGGGAGGGAAGGAAAGAAGGGAGGAAGAAGGAAGGAAGGAGGAAGGAAGGAAAGAAGGAGGGAGGGAAGGAAGGAGGGAGGGAGGAAGGAAGGAAGGAAAAAAGGACAGAGGAAGGAAGGAAAGGAGGGAGGAAGGAAGGAAGGAAAGGAAGGAAGGAAAGGAAAGAAGGAAGGGAGGAAAGAAGGAAGGAGGGAGGAAGAAGGAAGGAAAGAAGGAGGGAGGCAGAAAGGAAGGAAGGACAGAAGGAAGGAAGAAAAGGGGATGGAGGGATGAGAGAAGGAGGGAGGGAGGGAGGGAGGAAAGAAGGAACAGTCAAAACAGACGGGATCAATTTGACCCGGGAGGACGACACGAAGGTTATGACGTCATTGGACTTTTGAAATAGTGGAAACATCCGCCCAGCTGAGAGACTTGACTCAGTAGTTACAGGAAAAATATCTCAAGTGAAACAAACTGTACACTCGCTGTTTCACACACAGCACAGACGGAGAATAGAAAAGTTAATCCAGGCTGAGATGAGCCAATACAGGATGTGACAGCGGTGAAATTGTTGAATTTCTGGGTTTTCTTGATTGTCTTTGCCGGGAAAATTGGACGACGGCGTAAACCTGACGTGTTGAAGTTGACGTTTCAGACTTTAATTTGAAGATTCGGTTAATTACTTTCATATCAACGTCTGGCTTTGCTTTACGTTTCAGATGTTTTAACCCTTTTTTCTGCATCAGATTCAAAGTGTGACATCAAAAACTCTCTTGTATAGACCGGCATTTCTCTATTATATCATATTATATTAGGGCTGCAACTTAAGATTAATCTGCCTGTTGTGTTTTTAATCAATCAATCAGGTTATTTGGTCTGTAAAATGGTGGAAAATGACAATCTCTGCTTCCCAAAGCCGAAGATGACTACCTCAAAAGTCTTGTTTTGTCCACAACCCAAATATATTCAGTTTACTGTCAATATAAAAGTCAGAAAAAAAACAGAAGATAGTCACATTTAATACGCTGGAATCAGAAAATAATGATGATTCATTGATTAACAAACTAGTTTACAATTTTTTTACAATTATCTCAATCATTTGTGATTATATTCAAAGTTCCTAATCCTAATGTCCTAATGTGACCCACAGTATACAAAAATATAAATAAAATGCATATTATTTTAATTTTTGTGCAGCTGATACACATTTTTTATATATGCAAATGTACAAATTTGACCTGTGTTGCTTAAAAGCATCCAAAAATCAGCATTAAAACATTTTGTTGTATTCATCATATTCTATAAAATGTTCTCCTGGATCATAAAATAGTGATTAATCAAACCTTTATTAATGACTGACGGGGGAATTTATGAATATGAAGCCAGAATATGAAGAGTATGTAAGGGTTACAATTAAAGTATTATGTCAAACTACTATTTCAAAGGTCAGGAACTTAAACACCCACCTTTTTTATATATTATTTGGTACAAACAGTGAGTCTCAATCACCCTTTAACACTGGTAATGTGAGTTTCGTGGCATCATTTGAGAGTTTCGTTCCAGTTAAGAAAAGATAACAAATGTTGTGTGTTCAATTTTATATCAGGGAGTGTGTCAACAAACTGGTCCATTTCCGGAAATGTTACACAATTTTTTGGTCTACTGCGGCCATGTATTTATAGCCAGCGTTACCTTTGGTTAAATATCTCTCAGGTGGATCCGACCCAGACTGACTGATATGTGGACCGACGGGTTAACACACCGTCAGAGAGACAAGCAGACAGACAGAACCATAGATGGAGTTTCAGATCCCGGCTCGTCTCTGGAGATCCCGCGTGTCAGAAAACCAGTTTTGTTTGAACTCGTTCCCGCGGGTGAGGGATATAAAGAAAGACAGAGAGAAAAGGGAGAGCGAGGCATGCCGGCAAAGGCAGAGAGAGAGAGAGAGAAACAATGTGAATTACAAAGAGAAACGCTTAGAGAGGTTAGACGGAGAGAGAGAATCAGTCAGGCTTTATTCCCCCTTGGCTGGAGCCTCCGCAGACATTCCTGGATTTAGTTTCACTCCAAACTTTTTAGCAGAAGGGTCAGTGCTCAAGTCTTCTACAAAGTATGCACTCAGGATTTTAATGAGTCGCAGATTGTTGTTCTCTCTCTCTCTCCTGATTAAGTGTGTTTGTCCCCGTGTGTTTAGCTTGCTCTCACTTATCCATTTACATTTGCATTTTATCCCCTTTGTTGGGGGAATTCTGGCTTTCTACCAAAATATGTCTTTGCTGTGGCTGTAATGATATATTTAAGCCGACCTTCCCCTGACTGCTTTCATTCCCAAACTCTGTAATCACAAACCTTACCTGGTCACAGTGACACACGATGCAAGAATTGTAAAGTAGAAGCTGCTGCTGATCAGTGATGTTTACTATAATGCCTTAATGTGGTAATGATTTATATTTTGCCTCACTTATAACAGTAAACAAAAGTTCTCGTTGTAACCTTTCTATTAAAAGATCAGTGTGTGGGATTTAGTGCCATCTAGTGGCGACATTCAGATTGCAACCAACTGAATACCCCTGTTAAGGCCCATTTATGCTCAGCGTACGTACAAAAATGTATACGTCCTTTTCAAACGATGTTACCGTCACTGCTCACATACTTCCATGCGTCCTTTACATTGGCATGGTTGTTAACCAACACATCCACCAGGGGGCAGTGCAGAGTCAAAAGTTTATGACAAAAACAAACTCAAAAACAAACATGGCGACTGTGGAGGAGATATTGATAATGTTCCTCTTGCATAAAAGACAAAAACAACATGTTTAAAGTTTCTAACCAACTCGCACAACCTTTCCTCAAAAAGTTCCGCCATTGTTATTTCTTCTTCGTATCTCACTAGAGCTACGTATCGGGTAGTGACAGCAACACTGCCCCCCCATGGTTTCCGGTGGTACTGCTCCGTTTGGTCCGTATCCGTAAGCTTCATGGAAACGTGCAGAAATACGGACGAAATAAACGCAGACTATCGACGCTGAAAAAAAGGGAAAAGTTTATGTCGAAAATGGTCAATTCAGAAGCGACTGGACTGAAAATATGTGTTAATTGAAACTGTTGAGAGCAAGCCAATATGTTGTGCTCTGCAATGAGTGCAGCACCGTTGCAAAGGGATCTAACCTGCAGAGGGACTTCGAAATAAAACATCCTAGCTTTGGTGCAGTTTATCTGTCGGGTTCGGATATTCCCCAGCGAAAAAATACAAACTCTTGACAGTAAACCTGTTAAGTGTAAGTAATGGCTCAGGGAAACATCCAGCTCTCAGTCCCTTTCTGACAATGTGGCCCTCTGAACAATATAGCTGAAGATCCGTGGTGTAGGAGATTACTGAGGCCGAAAAACGCCAAAGGTCCCCTCTAAAGTCAATATTTGGTTTGTCTGTTCTGGGCTACTGTAGAAACATGATAGTGCAACTCTGTGGAAGAGGACCTGCTCCCTAAGTAGATATAAACGACTCATTCTAAGGTAACAAACACACAATGATTCTTATTTCCAGATGATTATAAACTAATTAAAACATACTTGTGCATATTATAGGCCGTTTTTATCAAGTCTTTTTCCTCCTCGATGCCACTAAATTCTACAAACTTCACCTTTTAAATAGAGAAGTCCTCACCTTACCTACCTGAACATTTTAAAGTCAAACTGTTGCTCACAATGACAGAGAAAACACAAACAGACACACACAACTTTTCTACAACTTTTGACGCTCAGTTTATTCCCGGGTTGACACCAGTCAGACTTAAAGAACCAAAGGCAGGGCGATGAAGTGAAGAAAATAAGACTGGAAGAAAAAAAAAAGAAAGGTGCAAAATGGCTGGCGGAGAACAGAGATGGATCCTTTGTGGAAACCAGAGATGATTTTTCCTTTGATGTGGCAGATGCACACATCCGTAGCAGGTCCTCTGAGAGAGAAAGCGACAGAGAAGGTGAATACACCTGCCATTTATACTCCTTTTTTCATGGTGTTGTAGGAGAAAGAGAAATATGAAATTTAATGAGAGGGGCGGCCACATGACAGGGAGACAGAGTTGAGCTATGATGGAGGTGTTGAACCGCACTCTGTGATCCAGCAGCATGACCGAATTCAAATAACATTTTAAAAGGCTCAGGACAGAAAGAAACTAGTTCACAGATCGCTGTATGATTTAACCTTTTCACTGCTTTACAGCTGCTGCAACACCAATCTAAGTTCAGCTGTTTTTCATGGATACTGACATGATTTATAAGGGAGATCATTTCTTATAAAGCAACATTTATCTCTCATTTGAAAATGTATTCATTAGTTCATGTAGATTTTGGAATATAAAATAAAGATATTTGATGAATAAAGTGGGTTTAATTGGTACTTTGACTCCATTTAAGCTCATGTGTGTTCCAAATAAGCCCACATCATGATTTATTTATAAAATATAAACACAAATATTGATTTCAAAGAATTAAAAACAGCAATATATGTATTCAGTAACATGTTAAATATGTAAAAATGAGGAAAAAACCCTCCTGAGCAAAATCTTAAAGGTGTGACTTCAGATGTAACCTCCTTTGTAATCATCTAAATTTTCATTTTTAATTAAATTACATAACACTGTTGTATGTTACTCCCCAACACTGTTGTGGTAATTTTGCAGCATTTTC
This sequence comes from Scomber scombrus, assembly GCF_963691925.1. Taxonomy (NCBI): domain Eukaryota; kingdom Metazoa; phylum Chordata; class Actinopteri; order Scombriformes; family Scombridae; genus Scomber; species Scomber scombrus. The sequence goes on from NC_084991.1 coordinate 20,766,694, forward strand.
CTCTACATACACACATCAAGTCCAATTTGGGGTTTGGGGACACTTCGACATGAGGACACGAAGGAAACGAAGAGATCAAACCACCGACTTTACGACTGACTAACACTAGCTGTACAGCCAGCCTCATGAATCATCATTTGACCTTTTTTCTTATCACACAGACAGAACAGATGTGTGTAATATATAGCACTGCAGGTTATTGACGAGCACAGCACCAAAAAACTTGTTTAAACTTTTTTTTTGTGTGTGTGTGGAAAAAATTCAAATTAAAGAAGAGTAGAGAGTAGAAAAAGGTTTCAGGGACAAACTTCACCTACTTCAAAGGTGCACAGAGAAAATGGAAAATAGTCTAAAAAGGTCAAAGCTCCAGCAGCACTTGTAATATACAGAACACAGCATCAGGGACATCCGATCCACTTGTGGGCAATCCAAAAGTTGTTGGTCCAACAATAAAGTTGTTCTATATAATATGAGTGCTGTTGGAGCTTTGACCTGTTATGGAAGAACTAACTAAAGCTGAACATGGTCGACTTGAAGGGAAAAAATAATAGCAGAGGCATTTTAAAGCAATAAGTCATCTGTTTGTGATTATGCCATTTCCCCTTGTTTGGATTAGTCTACCAAAATAGATTCGACTAGACCAAAAATATTCCTTGTTTATGTGGGTTTGTGTCTTAACCCTCCTGTTGTCCTCGAGTCAAGGAAGGAAGGGAGGAAGAAGGAAGGAAAGGAGGAAGGAAGAAAGGAAAGAAGGAAGGAAGGGAGGGAGGAAGGAAGGAAGGAAGGAAGGAAGGAAGGAAGGAAAGGAGGAAGGGAGGAAGGAAGGAAAGGAAGGAGGGAGGAAGGAAGGACGGAAAGGAAAGGAGAGAGGAAGGAAGGGAGAAAGGGAGGAAGGACAGAGGAAAGAGGGAAGGTAGGAGGGAGGGAACAAGGAAGGAGGGAGGGAGCATGGAAAAGAGAAAGGAAGGAAAGAAGTACAAAGGAAAGAAGGAAGGTAGGGGGGAGGAAAGAAAGAGAGAAGGAGGGAAGGAAAGAAGGAAGGAGGGAGGAAGGAAAGAAGGACAGAGGAAAGAAGGGAAGGTAGGGGGGAGGAAAGAAAGAGAGAAGGAGGGAAGGAAAGAAGGAGGGAGGGAGGAAGGAAGGACAGAAGTAAGGAAGAAAAGGGGATGGAGGGAGAAAAGAAGGAAGGGAGGAAAGAAAGAGACAAGGAGGGAGGGAGGAAGGACAGACGGAAGGGAGGAAAGAAGGAACAGTTAAAACAGACGGGGTCAATTTGACCCGGGAGGCCGACACGAAGGGTTAATTTCCAGAAATGTGTTTTATAGTTGGTTAAAAGCACAATGCATGAATGTGTTGTGAGTCATTTTGTGAATTCAGCATTTTAGTCTCACACAATGTCAGAAGTTAAACCACCCCAAAAAAAATAAATAAAAAGGTTCTTGAATTTATCGGCGTTCAGATGTCTGCATACATTTCCTCCATCGTGCAGCACTGCAGCCATTAAGACCACCTGACTCTGGGTATCTGTGGGTGGGTAATTTAGGCGAGCAGGTGGGGCAGAGAGATAAGTCTTTTCACACTAATAAATCCCTTTTTGCAATGAGGGTGAACTGAAGCAAATTCAAATTAGGGAAAAGAGTGAAAACACAAGGGAGGAACCTCGTCAATTGACCACCAATCAGACCTATCTATAAAAGCGGTGATTCAGCAACTAAAATGCTCCAACACGAAAGCTTTTAATTTGGAGGATGTATGTAGTAGTGTAAATAGTTTTCTCTTATGCAGCTGCAATGGAAAACATTTCTATGAATATTTCTACTTTATCAGGATCAGGCGTGAGAATGACCTGGATGTTTGTAGCTGCCTATTAAACCGGCGTAAGATTAGAGCAGAAGGGATGTTTGTGCAGTTATTACAGTGAGCGTGATGTTACCCAACACTGGAGCCTTGTTTTACAGCCACAGGCCACAGCTATAATTAAACACACCCATCCAGACTAATGGAAGGAGAAACTCAGTATGTCAGACAACTAATTGCTACACTCAGTCTCTCTCCCTTTTCACACACACACACACACACACTTTTCTTTTTCCTTTGTCTTTGCTAATCTAATCTAGCTAAGAAACTCTTACTTTGAGGCCGTTACCTCCACCTTCTCCTCCTCCTCCTCCTCACTTGTCCCCCTCTCCACTAAGGGATGTTCTGGGTTTAATGAGAAGCTTCTCATTATTCTTCGTCTCTTTGCTCTTAGCGTTCATTTGTTTCTCCTTGAGTTTCTTGCTGCTGCTGCTGCTGCTGCTGTTGGTGCTGAGGCCCCTTCAGTACAATGTCACAGTCCTGAAAGTCTGCTTTGTGTTGAGGACAAACGCTGTGACTGTCTTTGTCTCTTGAATTCAGGTTCAGTGGGTTTATTGTCAGAAAAACATGTTCGCTAAACAGTTTACGGGGCCTGTTATTGAATTTTAAATCGAGGACGACTTTTTCAAATTGTCCTCGTGTTTACGTGCAAAGTCGAACTATTTAAATCAATTCGTTGGCTTCCAGTGCAACACAAACTTTATCTGAATACCCCAATTTATCTGCATCTGGAAAAACAGGAATGAACATTACTGCAGGCTTAAATTTGTATAAAATTGTCACACAAACAGTTCATGAATATCACAGTAAATCATCTATCTATCTATCTATCTATCTATCTATCTATCTATCTATCTATCTATCTATCTATCTATCTATCTATCTATCTATCTATCTATCTATCTATCTATCTATCTATCTATCTATCTATCTATCTATCTATCTATCTATCATACTTAGAAAGAAGAACTGCAGTGACATTAATTACAAGATGATTAGTTAAAACATTTCAAAATCAACCCGGAATTGTTTTGCATTTTTGCATATTTTTCCAGTCGTATATTTCGTCATTGAGGTTTTCTTTAAAAATAGTGTTAAAATATCGTATATATCATCTCGTTCTGTTGAACTGAGTGTATCATCACACCTTTAGTAAATGTTGGTATCGGCCTCAAATATCCTGTCATTATCAGTTATTAGTTTTTATGGGTTTTTGGAGGGTTGATTTTAACGAAAAATCAATTATTAAAGTTTAGGACTCTTTAATTAAATTAATTAAATAGTTGATTGCAGCCTCACATGTGCTATCCACTGTTTAAACTATTAAATTACAGTAAATTAATTGGGGTTTTTTCTCTCTTTGTCTTCTTCCACCAGACACGATGGAGCGGCGGTGGGCGTGGCCCTTCCTGGTTGCCCTGGTAACAGTTTATATGAGCCCATCCCAAAGTAAAAATGCAGAGTTCGTCTCCGACACTCTGATCAACAACGTGGTGGCGGATCCTCGTACGGGCCGGCTGTACGTCGGCGCCGTCAACACCCTCTTCCAGCTGAACGCTGACCTGGGGGTGGAGTCCCGCACCGAAACGGGCCCCAAACGGGACCACCGGCTGTGCACCCCGCCCGTCACCGACGCCTGCGAGGAAGCCGTGGACACCGACAATCACAACAAGCTGCTCCTGGTCAACGGGGACAAAGACTTGCTGGTGGTGTGCGGCAGCGTCTTCAGAGGCATCTGCTCGCTGAGGAACCTGAGCAAAGTGGAGGAGCTGATCTACTTCAGCGACACCAAAGGAGAGAAGTCGTACGTGGCGAGCGCCGAGGAGAGCGTCTCCGTGGTGGGAGTGATGTCGTTCTTCGAAAAGAAACACGGAAAAAACTTCACTGTGTTCCTGGTGAGGAGAAAAACACACGTGCAGACAGATTGCCTAGAGGTGTACTTGTACTGTAAGAGTACAGGCTCTGAAATGTACTTGTACTTGACTTTTAACGTCAATAATACACAATACCTGTTTTGATAACTCGACAAAACGAAAAAAGAGTTATCGTCACACAAAATAGGAATGTTTTCTTCTTTTGTTAACAACCTGCACAGAAACTGCTGCAAGCCACATTTCAGACAGAACATGTATATAAATATTAGCTTAACGTTAACGCATTAATCGTGATGTGGGGGGGGGCTTCTATGTCTGGGGCCCTCCAGACACTAGGATCGCCACTGCCGAGCATTACGTGTCAATGTTTTTTATTTACTTGCGTTAATCTCTCCTCACTGACTCTCTCACTGTCACAGATTACTGTTCAACCTCTGTAAACTGTGCACAGTACAGAGCATGTGTTAGTCATATTCCTGCACTGTCTGCACACATTGTTTCATTTCGATGTGGGAGTGGAGCGACGCATAACACCAAAAGAAAAAAAAAGATCGATTTTGTATCGCATATTTGCACGTCATGTCTTCTTTTTCTAATGGCACCGAGGTTGAAAGTAACGAGCCTGTTTTGACAATGCAAGGAGTAGAAAGTCCAGATTTTTGTGTTCAAATGTAGGGAGTAAAAGTAAAAAGTCATTAGAAAGATAAATACTCAAGTAAAGTACAGATACCTAGAAAAAGTACAGTAATGAAGTACAAAAATACTTTGTAACTTCCCACCTCTGAGATTGCCTCACATAGTTTCCTGAGGTAATTAAAAATTGAAAATAAACGATCATCTTTGGATGTTTGTGGGGAACTAACACAATAAAAATTGGAATTTGCAGACAACAAAATAATTAAAATTGTCACCATATGAGAAATGAGCTCTCTGTTTAGTTATCTTGAAATATGTTTCTTCACAGACTAACAGTGAATCAGCCTTTTACAAGATGTTTTATCATGTTTTTTTCCACTTTTCAATTTCCTTTGAAAAGTGCATGAAACGATTATAATGGTTTACCATGGGAAATGTTCGGGGGCGTCTTATCAGAAATCATCATCTTAATTAGAAAATGTTGTTTAAATCATAAAGTTTTTCAGCAGCGTATGGATGCAGAGAGAGAGAACCAAGCTGTTGTTTATAGTATTTTAAGAGCTAACGTTGCATTTTCTGCCTGAAGCCCCAAAATACAAGAAAAACATGCAAGAAATATCTCTTCAGGAAATAATTAAAAGAGTACTTTAGTCGTTTAAATATTGCATTTGCATAAAGTTAGGAGACTTTTTATGAAAAGATATAGATTTCCTGTCTTTTAGTTGCTAGTAATGGGTCAAGCTCTAAAAAAACAACTTTTGTTAAATCCTGCTAACTTTGTAAATTCAAACCCTCTTAATGTGCCCAAAATGTGGGTTGTGTTCATGCTTATGGCATCAAATTCTCCAAGGACTTTCTTTTTAATATATCTTTTTTATTTTAGTCAATCACATATAAGAGGTTTATAGTACACTGTATAAACAAAATTGTTCCTCTGGGATCCTGAGGGACAAAAATGTCCCCATTATAACTACAAATACTGCTGGAAAATTACTCTTTCATACATTCCTGTGTCATTTTAGAGCCAGGGATTCAAAAGTTTTTCACCAGATAACATCATGTAACTGTATTTAGCTCTATGGGAGAATATAATACAATGTTTCCCAGTCCTGCTCGTCCTGTTTTATGCAGGGGGGGAGTTCCGGTCCTCTGAAATGAGGCCAATGCGGAAGTAATTTAAAACTGCATTCTATCAAAAGGCCACCAGGGGGCGACCGTTTTGGTGTCAAAAGGACTTCCGTCTCTATACAAGTCAATGGAGAATTCACCAACTTCTCACTTGATTTCTAACCTCAGTAAACGTTTTCAAGATGTGTTTATGGTTTCAATCGCTAGTTTAAAGCCTTCTTCAATGCAGTATGATGTTCATTTGTGAAATTTTGGCCTCCCTGATTTTATATGTGACGATAAAGCAGGGTATGCATTAGGGCGTGGCTACGTCGTGATTGACAGGTTGATTGGTTCACAGGTTCAGGAGGGTGCCTCATGCCCCTCCTGATGCCCATATAAGTAGAATCCGTGTTTTTATTTTTCCCAGCATGCACCTGAAATTTTCAAGATACTGCTCAGATCCGAAACTATTTGCCTCCGAGCAGCAGTCCACAAACCAATGGGTGACATCACGGATGTTACGTCCATTTCTTTTATGGTTTTATGAAGCACAGCAGACCAATGAAAAATGTGGTTGCATCCAAAATGACCTGGATGTGTTGGTGTGGGTGTCAGAGTCTGGTGTGTATGTGTGTATTGAAAACTTAATGTGTGTGTACATAAATGTGTGTATGTGCAGACACAAATAGATCATTTGTATTGTCTTACAAGTCTGCATTTAAAGCATTATGTCTAAATCTCTTTTTTACACTCACATTTTTATCCCTAAGGAACTCTAAGGAACACTTTTTAAAGTCTTTTGTCGTCTCTTTCCTTCTAGGTTGGTAAAGGATACGGCAGCCAAGACAGCACCAAGCTGATCTCCACCCGCATCCTGGAGGATTACGGCGACTGGGTCGTTTTCGACAACATCATCGAAGCCTCCGCCGTGCAGGCCAACCCGTTTGTCCTGCGCTACCTCCACGACTTCCGCTTCGCTTTCAAGGATGACGGCTTCGTCTACTTCCTGTTCTCGCGGACGCTCGGCGTTCAGGACACCAAGAACTTTACCTTCATCTCCAGGATGTGCGAGGACGACCACGGTTATTACTCCTACACCGAGCTGCAGCTCAACTGTAGCGCTACTAACAAGTACAACAAAGTTCAGGTAATGATAACGCACTCTTTAGCCGCAGTCAGCGTTTTTAATAAAAAGGGCAGCAGCGACTCAGAGAAACACATTTGGACATTTTCCAGAGAAATTGGATTTGATGTGCTGTTGAACTTGAAATAGCTTCAATTTAAGAGTCCTCCACTCTTTCTTCACATCTGATGCATCAGCTAAATACATATTTTAAGTGGATATTTGACCTTTCCTCTCCAGGCTGCTTACGTATCAACTCCAGGGGAGGTTTTGGCCCAGAGTATGACCAACTCAAGCCAGTACGGACCAGTTAACGCCACGGACAAGGTGCTGTTTGTCACCTTCGCGTCTGATGAAGATCCAACCCATTCATCCATGTGTAGGTGTCATAATTATGTTGGCTGAGTTTTGTCCGTTGGCAGAACATAAAACAGGAGAAACTATTTCAACAAATGATATTAAATGTGAAGAATGAACATTTTTGACATTTTTCTGTTGTAAAAATGTGTCAAATTTGACCCTGAACAGTATGTAAGGGGGTTAATCTCTTGGTCTTTTATCACATTTATGTATTTCTGCTCTTGTTCGTAGGTATGTATCCTCTGAGCTCTATAAACAAGGCACTCTCGAGGATAATAGGAGCGTGCTACAGCAACAACGGCTTTATTAACCAGAAGACGGCCGTCTACATGCCTTACTCCACCAAGTCTGAGGATCTGTGCATCAGCAATAGTCAGGTGAGAAAACCTGTCTGCTAGTGCGAGAGAGAGAGATTAAAACAGGAGAGAGAACAAATATTGAGTCAATAATATGAATGTTTTACTCATCATGATGCTCCGCTCTGATTTATTCTCTCCTCTCCTCCGTCAGGGTGACATGAACATGAGGTACAAGTGTGGAGCCGAGTTTCTGCCGTCGCCTCTTGCAAGCAAAGCAGAGTTTGCCTTAACCGCTGAGTCCCCGATCGAACGCAAGGGTCTGATGACCGCCGTTGCCGTGGCCGTGGAAATGGGACATGCTGTGGCGTTCCTGGGCTTCGCCAACGGAGAGGTAAAAACTGACTCTTCACTCACTCAGTCGGAGGTTTTAAGCCAGAGGTGTCAAACTCTTTTTCATTCAAGGGCCACATACAGACCAATTAGATCTCATGTGGGGCCGGATCATTAGAAGGAAGGAAGGAAGGAAGGAAGGAAGGAAGGAAGGAAGGAAGGAAGGAAGGAAGGAAGGAAGGAAGGAAGGAAAAGAAGAGAGGAAGGGAAGAAGGACAGATGGAAGGAGGGACAGATGAAAGGGAGGAAGAAAGAAAAGGGAGCAAGGACAGATGGAAGGAAGGGAGACAGGAAGAGAAGACAAGAAGGAAGGAAGGAAGGAAGGAAGGAAGGAAGGAAGGAAAAGAAGAGAGGAAAGAAAGATGAAAGGAAGGAAGGGAGCAAGGACAGATGGAAACAAGGAAGGAAGGGAGGAAAAGAAGACAGGAAAGAAAGATGGAAGGAAGAAAGGGAGCAAGGACAGATGGATGGAAGGAAGGAAGCAAGGAAGGAAGGGAGGGAGGGAGGGAGGAAAAGAAGAAAGGAATGAAAGATGAAAGTAAGAAAGGGAGCAAGGACAGATGGAAGGAAGAGAAAGAAGAGAGGAAAGAAAAGAAGAGAGGAAGGAAAAGAAGAGAGGAAGGAAAGTGGGCCGGATTGCACTCCTCGGTGGGCCTGTTCTGGCCCCCGGTCCGCATGTTTGACACCCCTGCTTTAAGCTTTTTTTTTAACTTCTTTACTTCGTTTTTCATCTTTCATCTTTCATCACCTGCATCTGCAAAAGTCTTTATGTCCACTCAGATGTTTTTATGTCTCCAGGTTCGTCACCTTGATGTGAATAATAGGAAATGTCCTTTACTGTTAGTGTGTTTAGAGGCAGCAACATAGCCTTGGAATAAATAAAAAAAGGACAGTGAAATGCTTTGTGTCAAAAGAAAACATTTTAAAATCTATCCTAAAAAAAAAAGTTGTTGTTGGAGGTTTTGATTTAGACTTTATTGACTCCAGATCTTTAAACTTGAGGAAAAAAGGTTTTATTATTATCATCTTAGTTGGAAAAAACATTTTCAGATGTCAAATGGAGCTCAAAGTTTAGTTTTATTTAAGTTTTAAACATTATATTATATTACATTTTTGGCAGTAAGGGCAATTAAATCTGAGTCATTTTGGCCCAACAGTATCAGGGCCAATAAGAAGAAAAACATATAATGAACGGTAATGAAAAGTGAGGTTATGTTATAGATATGTTATTTCAGTAAATCTTATTAAGACATGAGTGAAAAAGGTCTTTTATGTTCAGTGTCAGAGCTTTTATAAATACAGACTTCGTCTGAAGGTCTCGAACTACATCGAACTTTCCAACAACATTAAAAGACATTTACTGCTTTTAACCCGACCAAAGAAGTCGTGGTGTCGGCTAAAATATCCTTTAACGGACGTCTTGAATACGATATGAGGGGGTGAAAAGAAAGAAGAGAAAAGCTCAGTCATTAGCTCACCAGCTTATTTAAGTAGTAACTCTTTCTGTGGATTACACTGAAGTAAATCAGCTGTTCAAACTGTCTTAATAAGCCTCAGTTTGTCACTATTATTGGTTAAAATTCAACAGAACTGCTTATTTGTCTTGTTATGTACTTTACGCTGAAGGATACCTCCAATTTATTCTGTCAGAAATCACAGATTGGACCTTTTTTAGTGTAGTTTTATCTTTACATTGTGGTTAATATTTTGATATTACATTGAAATAAGTTTAAATAATGAGGGTTTTTTTTAATAGTAGCTTTAACATATGGATGTTATGGAGTAAGGCTCGTCCAATACTAGATTTTAGGAGTAGATGTCGATACAGATACTATGGAGCAAAACAATTTGGATATCGATATATTGCCCGATTAATATTATATTTACTGAATATATATAAATCATCCCTCAAATGTGGTTATCGAACACTTTTGACAATGATATTTAATGGACATCGATATATTGCAGTTTAACAATAAATTGAAACTGTAAACTTCTCTGGGAGTTTAATAAAACACACACAGAACAAAAAAACATACATATATATATAATAAACCTGAATTAAACAAAAATATACATAAAATGCTGCCTATATAAGAAATTAAACAATATTGGGACAAGTCAGACACTCGGCGGGGAGTTCCGGTCCTCTGAAATGTGGCCAACGCGGAAGTAACTTAAAACTGCATTCTATCAAAAGGCCACCAGGGGGTGACCGTTTTGGTGTCATAAGGACTTCCGTCTCTATACAAGTCAATGGAGAATTCACCAACTTCTCACTTGATTTCTAACCTCAGTAAACGTTTTCAAAATGTGTTCATGGTTTCAATCGCTAGTTTAAAGCCTTCTTCAATGCAGTATGATGTTCATTTGGGACATTTTGGCCTCCCTGATTTTATATTTGACGATAAAGCAGGGTATGCATTAGGGCGTGGCTACGTCGTGATTGACAGGTTGATTGGTTCACAGGTTCAGTCTATGGTTGGTAGACTTGTAGGTTTCGAGACCACTTTTTCATGGTCTTGGTCTTGTCACGGCCTCGACAGTCTTTGGTCTTGGTCTTGTTTCGGTCTCGGGTCTCTCGGTCTCGCCATGTCTTGGACCGGCAGAGCGGTCTCGAGGGGATTTGTGTCAATGACATGCATTTTGTGACTCAAACATGTTGGCGCTCATCCTACACAAGACTGTGTATTGTTGTGCCTGTAGTAGGGGTGTGTGATATGACGATATTAGATCGTGAAGGATTAGAACGTGTCGACGACCTGACAAAGCAGAGAGATCGTAGAATCGTCTATGGGCCACATTCTATATGTTGCAGTTCTATGATGACGTTCTGACGCATCAGAAGTTTCACGTCCACCTGACCAACCAATCATAGCGAACTACGTGCCGGCCACACCGCAGCCAGAGGCAACAGCTAGTGTTAAACCAAAAATAATAGAAACAATGTCTGAACAATAATATGTTCTAAAGCTGCTGGATTTTTAATAATCAGGTTATAGACATTGTTAGAAAGACTGAGGGCGGAACCTAAGTTTGTTTTTGCCACGGTTTCCTTCTGTCCGGTTAATGCGTTACACGCTATGAAGCCGGCTAACTCCCTAAATTGCGTCCTTAAATGGTAAGTAAGTTATGTCAAGTGATGTTTCACTGATTGTTTGTTTGACCATAACCTGTTTATTGATTTATGTAAATTTGACGGCATTTATATAATTTAAGCGGCAGTTATAGCACTCGTTAGCACTCGTTAGCATTATGCTAGCACATTTCTATAACGGTTATAACGGTTTTCTGTTATCAGTGCTATAAATAGTAACAAGTTATTTTATCACCATTTACACGCTAATATATTGCTTTGAGAGAAACTGTAATGTGTATTGAAGTCAATTCTTATGTTTATTGAATGTTTATGATTTATGATAGCCTCCATTTACATTGTATACCATTGTTGCCATGGTGATTAACGTTACTGTTTGTTATATAGTTTCCAGACCATACACACATACACACCCAAATATCATCATATCCTCATATCATCCACCTCCAATCATCTATAGTATAGATATAGTATAACATCTGCTGATGAAGAATTATAATTAATTCTTCCGGTCCCTGACTCTTTAATGGGAGTCTCCATATTTCCGCTTCAACCAGTATAAAGTATAAAGTGCAGAAGAGCTGCTACAGACACTGCAGTTTGATCATTTTTGTTCTAAATCTTTGCACTTTAAGAGATAACCAAAGTTACTTAAATTTGCCTTTTTATTTGGAAAAATTGCACAAACTATGTCATTTAAAATCTGTTCAGGAAGGTTCTTTGGCCTAAATTGTCTGTTTTCTTTTTTCTTTTAGGGCTATGTTTTACATAGGGAAATGGTTTGGTTGTACTGTTCAGAAACTTGCAAATGAGTCTCAAAAATCAATGTAAAAAAAATCGTGATATGATATTTTTGCCATATTGCCCACCCCTAGCCTGTAGTTGAATTAATACAATCTAATATTTATACTTAGCAGCTGAACCCAGTATGGTGCTTTGTTCTACAATTCATGCAAAATATGGTGTAACTGGGGTTTTTTTTGGGGGGGGGGGGTTTCTGTCTCGGTCTTGGTCTTGGTCTTGGTCTCGACCTCGACTGGTCTTGGTCTTGACTTGGTCTGTCTTGGTCTTGTCTTGGTCTTGATACTCTCTGGTCTTGGTAGTGTCTTGGTCTCGGTTTAGGCGGTCTTGACTACAAGTCTAATGGTTGGACAACATATTTGCCGATACTGATATATCTGTGATAATCAATATCGGCCCTATTATGGATTATATTTTTAAACAACCCACTAATCCTAATTTAAGTTTTCATCATGCAATTATACAGCAATCTTCTCTTTTGACCTTCCTTTTTTATTCATCTTGCACTGGATTAGATTGGCCTAGTTTTTGCACTTCTCCATCACATCTTACATTGCTTATATTTTTATAATGTGCATTATTTGTTTATGTGTAAACTGTAATCTAAAAATCTAAAAAGGCTTCTAGGCTGCGATAAAAAAAAAAAGGGAGACAACGGTGAGTTTGCAGGTGTTAAGAAGCAAAATGCTGATAAAGAACAGAGAAAAAAAGTGGATGTCAGTGTTCAGTAGTGTAAATAAATAAACCTGCAAAACTAAAGCAAGAGACACAGAAACACCTAGTGGAAGAGGATGGATTTAACCCTTACATACTGTTCTTATTTTGGCATTTCACAGTTTCCACTCATAATTAGGCTCTATATGTAATTTCAGACATAATTTCAGTTATTAATAAGTTGGTGATTAATCCTTAATGAAGCTTTTAGAGAGCAGATTGTATTATATTCTTTGGTTTTTAAGCTATTTGTGAATGGAGAAATATTTATAATCACCCTATAATATGATCCAACACAGGAGAACATAACACTTTAAATTAATTGTTTTGTAAATGTGAATAAACTGTATTTTATAAGTATATATATAAATAAAATAAAAACAATAATAATAATGAAAACAATTAAAAGACATAACTGGAAACCAATGCATGCAAAATAAAATAAAAATCATTAAAAAAATAAAATTAAATAAGTAAAAAAATAAATAATTAAATAGAAAAAATAATTAATAAATAATTAAAATAAGAGAAAAGGTTTATTAAAAGTTAGAAAAAGAAAAGTAAAATTAAAAATGAAGTTTAATAAAAACTTGACTAAAGCTAGGTTAAAAAAGAGATTAGAAATAGACAAATAAAATTGATAAGAAGATAAAACTATAGAATAATAGTAATAAAAATAAAATAGTGTAAAATAAAGCTGTATTCGTTGAATGTTAAACCCATTTCTCTCTTCTCTTGTTTCCTGTTGCTCTCTTCGTCGTTAACTGTGTAATAAAAGCAAAAAGTGTCCCAAAAAAACATTATCTTTAATTACAATAAAGAAAAAGAAAAACACTCCTATTATGCTATGAATTGGCTTTTTTCCATCTCTTACTTGTTGCCTTGATGGTTGAAAAAAGTAGCGTTTACGTCAAGTTTCGTGTGTTTTTTTTAAGTCTGTTTTTTCTTTGTTGTTTCCTACAGGTGCAGAAGGTTCATCTCTCCGCCAACCCGGAGTTTTACGGTCGGGCGACGGCCGAGGTGACGGGCGACAAAGTCAACAAGAATCTGCTGTTCGATTCCAGCCTCCAACATCTGTACATCACCACGGAGAAAAAGGTCAACACACACACACACACACACACACACACACACACTGATTGATTTTTCTTTCTTTTTTTCCCCCCTTCAAATCCATTTCTCTCACAAAGAAGGTCAAGGACTCGTTGTTCTTTTTGCTTACATCTACATTTTCCTTTTTTTAATTCATTTCATCTGTCAGGTGAAAGGGTTTAATGAGTCTTTTCATTTATTCCGTCTGTCTCATTTGATCATTTATTCATTCGTTCGACTAACACCAATACATCCGTCTACATTACCTCATACAAGTCAGCCATTGATTTAGCCTCTCTTTGTTTTCCTCTCTCTCTTTCTCTCTCTCCTTTTTGTCCTTTTCATCTTTCGTTCTCGTCCCCCCCGAAATTGATGTTATTGATTTAGAAATGAATTAATTAGAATGCACTTCAAGAGAGGGGCAATTCACTTTGATCAAGTCAAGTGACGACACTCGAGCCTCGCTCCATCTGCTCATTTAAATTTATTAGACTGACTCCTCGTGTCAGAAGAGAGGAACGTTTATATCCACGGTCGGTTGGAAGAGGATCTCCAACGAAATAGCATCAATCCAGGAGCTTTTTGTCTTTAATAAGAATTTATTACAAGTGTATATAATGATGCACGGACTTCTTAATGCTGCAGAAATACTTAACTGCAAGTAAAAGTCCTGCGTTTAAAATCCTACGTAAGCAAAAGTATAAAAAGTATGACTTGTTTTTGCAGAAAATTAGACCGTGATTGATATATTAAATACATCTAACAAAGTGCCTTGTTAATACAGATGAGTCAGTCAATGCATGAGCAGCATTTCATTTGTCATAATAATAATAATAATCTTTATTTGTATAAAATCTTTCCTTTCTTAACATAATTACACTCATAAGTGCTTTTACAGATACGATATAAAAACGTACAGATATTTAAAATAAACAACATTATAACAAATTAAGAGAGAAAAACAAGCCAGCAAGAAGCATAAAAGACAGGAGTTATATAAAATAGATGCACTAAGCTGCTGCCTAATGAATATAAATAGTCTTTTTATACACATAGGTTTATTTATGTATTATAGCTGCTTGAGGTAGAGATAGTTTTAACTGCTTTTTAGGGTCATAACATAAATTTGAGGGGTTGTGAGATGATAAGTTGGGTAGGAAAGAAGAACATTTTTGCTTTACTGTTTACATTTTTGTGAAATATTATAATATAGAGAGTTTTTACGTCTTTCAGCATCTCGTAGTTCATATATTTGAAGCCATGTGAGGTGAAATGTCTCTTTGGTGGAGCTTTACACAACTCAAACACATCCGATACTGCTAATTATTTAACTTGTCACAAGCCAAAACATTTGGGAACAATCTTTAACAATGCAGTTAGACATTTTATAAGCTTATTAATGTGTTATCTTATGTAAAAGGTTGATATGACAAATAAGTGAAGCTATCAAATAAATGTAGTGCAGTAAATATCATAATATATCCTTCTAAAATGTGTTAAAGTAGAAGTATCACATAGTATAAAATGAATATAAAATACATAAAGTACCTTAAAGTTAATATTTGAAAGTGTTTTTTTGACTTAAATGACTTACTGTATCACATATCATTGGTTTAAGTATTAAAGGGATAGTATGTATTTTTTGAGGTGGGGTTGAAATGAGGTACTTATAGATACTCAGTGCAGTAAATTTGGACAGGAGCGTCGGCACAGAAGCTCTGCCGTGTTCCTCCTGTGGATGAAACCAGCAGCAAAATGTATTTCAGCTCTTAAACTGATATTGATTTTTTCTTTTTTGGTCACCAAAATACATTTTGCTGCTGGCTTCTTCCTCCGCAGCAGTAACATGGCTCAGCTTCTACACATGTTCTCCTAACCGCCTCTGCAAATTGGATGTGTGTCATGACTGTCATGTACTGAAGGTTATACACAGACTATGGTTAAATAGCTCATACAGCCCTCAAACTATCCCTTTAACACATGATTCATCATTTAGGCGAAGTCACAGCTCGGCTCTAGACTGTGGCAAAAAAAAGGGGCAAAAAAATGAACAGAAAACGACAGATAGGTTAGAGTTACTGTGTAAAATCAGTCATGTACTCTTTTAAAAAAATGTTCCTTATGGACAAAAATGTCAGCGTAAAAGGACTGCCATAAAAAATATTATAAATTAATAATATTTTCTACTTTCAGTGAATTATTATAACATCAATCCTAATAATAAATATCAAATATTAAATCATTTTCAGGTTTAACCCTTTAAATGCCACTTTGTTTACATATATATAATATTCAAAGCTACTGTAACTCATCTGATCTTTTTTTAAATATATATATGTAGTTTTTTTGTCATCTTGACAATATAATAATAATAATATAATAATAACTTTCATTTATATAACACATTTTAAGAACAGAGCTGCTTGACAGCTTGACAGACCTGCACTGATAAGACTGCATCTTATAAAATAAGATAATATATTCCTCTATCAGTCCAATGATGGGGAAATTTACATTACATTTACATTATTCCACATTAACAGCTCCTTCCTAATATAAACCTGTTTATATATGTTTATATATGTATGCATGCAGATCACCAAGGTGCCGGTCCAGGCTTGCCACCTGAAGACAGACTGCCACTCCTGTGTCTCCATGAAGGATCCGTACTGTGGCTGGTGTGTCCTGGAGGGAAAGTGAGTCAAACTTTATGTGTATATATATATATATATATTTATGAGTGTATAAATGTTTGTTATCACTGATATTTCAGGATTGTTCAATGGCACAAAACTGAGAAACTGCTAACTCTATAAATTAAATTAATGTTATGGTAAAAATAAAATGTAAACATGTGCTTTGTTAGAGTGTTAAAAGAGAAGTAGATATTTCCTGGTTAACATGCAGTAAGTTGCACTGATGCTGCATTCAGATAGATGGGAAGGATTTGGCAAGATTCCCATGTTTAATAAGTAAATAATAGATAAGTAAATACATATATATATTTAATCTTGCTGTACGATATCCACAAGTAAAAACCTTTAGGCAGCGATAACACAACTGGGAAAACAGATTAATTCAGGAGAGTCAAACCCATTTTCATTCAAGGGCCACTTACAGTTCAATCTGATCTGATGTGGACCGGATCATTAAAAAGATAGAAGGAAGTAGGGAATGAATGAGGGAAGGATGGAAAAGAAGGAAGGAAGGAAGGAAGGAGGGAAGGACAGATGAAGGGAAGGGAGGACAGATGGAAGGAAGGAAGGGAGGAGGGATGGTAGGAATGAAGGACAGATGGAAGGGAGGATGGACAGATGAAGGGAAGGAAAGAAGAAAAGAGGGAAGAAAGGGAGGAAGGACAAATGGAAGGAAGGAAGGAAGAAAAGGGGGAAGAAAGAAATAAAGGACGGACGGACGGAAGAAAGGGAGGAAGGACAGATAGAAGGAATGAAAGTGGGCCTTGATTGGACCCCTTGGCGGGCCGGTTTTGGACCACGGGCCTCATGTTTGACCCCTCTGGATTTAGTCATATGTGATGTAATTTTCTACGATAGTGTCGGCCAATAAGAAGCTTACGAGCACCTGACTGTTTAAAGACAACAAGTGAACTTTATCATGTGTGTGATCACTGTGCAGGATTTAGTGCCATCTAGTGGTGAGTCTGCAGAATGCAACCAAAGGGAACGAAAACACTGTGATTCTTAATTTTAGGTGATTAAACACTAATTAAATCATATTATATTACATTTCTGTCAAAGTCCGCTCAGCTAGATGCCACTAAATCCTACACACTGCACCTGTAAGTTAAAGCTTTATAAAGCTTAATAGCAGATTAAAACAAAATGTAATAAATGATGTCACCGGCTGCTTGTCTCACAGGTGCACCAGGAAGCAGGAGTGCAGTCGCTCGTCGGAGGAGAACACCTGGCTGTGGTCGCCCAATCAGAAGTGTGTTCAGATCGTGGTATTCGACCCGCCGAACATCAGCTGCAAGAAGACACAGCAGGTATGGGGAGAGAGAGAGAGAGAGAGAGAGAGAGAGAGAGAGAGAGAGAGAGAGAGAGAGAGAGAGAGAGAGAGAGAGAGAGAGAGAGAGAGAGAGAGAGAGAGAGAGAGAGAGAGAGAGAGAGAGAGAGAGAGAGAGAGAGAGAGAGAGAGAGAGAGAGATCAAACTAATTTCTGATGTGTGAAGGATTATTAAAAAGATGGAGGGAGGGCAGGAAGGAAGAGAGAAAAGGAAAGATGGAAGAAAGGAAAAGAAGACAGGAAGGAAAGATGGTAGGGTGGAAGGACGGAATGAAGGAAGTATGGAAAGATGGAAAGAAGGAAGGAAAGGTGGAAGGACTGACTGACAGAATGAAGGAAGGAAGGGAGGAAGGACAAATGGAGGACGGAAGGAAGGAAAGATAGATGGAAGGGAGGAAGGAAATATGGAAGGAAGGATGGACAGAAGGAAGGAAGGAGAGATGGGAGGAAGGAAGGAAGGAGAGATGGGAGGAAGGAAGGAAGACAGATAGAATGAAGGAGGAGAGTGTGAATGAACATATTGCTAAATTGACTTCTCGCTGAGCTCGGCTTAATTCCAACCAGACGAACTTCCTCAAACTCAAACACAGTAGCTATTTCAAAATTTAAAAAATATGTGTTGACTGCTTCTTTAAAAAACAAAAAGTCAGCACTCTGCAATTTCTCGGAAATGTTGCGTCACATCCAGAAAACTACTTTGACACATTAACAACAAACATCAACAGTGCTGGTTTATATTAGGATCAGATGAACTCTGTTTGTCATTAGTGGCCTTTTATAACTTTAAAGCCACTCTGCTGTATCGCTGGTGTCTCTCCAGTTAAATATTAAATAAGTGGAGGGACTCAATTATATTAAACCATAATCTGTTCATTTAAAGGCTGATGATGTTGAACAGGTGCGATCATGTGACCTTAAATAGATCCTCATCTGTTTCAGTCTCCAAAATACTTTGTTAGACCTTTTCTTTCTCTCAACTAGAGAAAAAAATTAAATGTAGGGCAGAGGGGTCAAACTCATTTACATTTGATCTGATGTGGGCCAGATTATTAAAAAGATGGAGGGAGGGCAGGAAGGATGGATGAAAGGAAGAAAGGAAAGAAAAGAAGACAGGAAGGAAAGATGGAAGGGTGGAAGGACGGACTGACAGAATGAAAGAAGGAAGACAGGGAGGAAGTAAGGAAAGAAAGATGGAAGGAAGGAAAGATGGAAGGAAGGAGGGAAGAAAAGAGGGATGGAAGGAAGAAAGGAAAGATGGAAGGAAGAAAGAAAAGAGGGAAGGAAGGAAGGAGAGAGGGAAGAAAGGAAGGAAGGATGGACGGACAGCATGAAGGAAGGAAGGAAGAAGGAAAGATCGAAGAAAGAAAGGAAAGAGGGAAAGATGGAAGGAAGGAGGGAGGGAAGCAAGGAAGGAGAGAGGGAAGAAAGGAAGGAAGTGTGGATGAAAGGAAGGAAAGAAAGAAAGACGGAGGGAAGGAAGGAAGGATGGACGGACAGACAGAAGGAAGGAAGGAAGGAAAGATGGAAGGAAGGAAGGAAGGTAGAAAAAAGGACAGGAATGGAGGAAGGAGGGAAGATATAAGGAAGAATGGGAGGAAGGAAGGAAGGAAAGTGTGCTGGACTGAACCCCTTGGCGGGCCGTTTCTGGCCCACGAGCCTCATGTTTGACCCCCTGATTTAGCAGCCAACATCATGGCCGACTTTAAACGCTGCGGCAGCCATGTTTTATTTGAGCTGCTTTGCTTCAATCAGAACCTGACGGATCAAATCTCTGAATTAATGAGGAAACTGATCAAAGAGTTTATTTACCGGAGAGAGACGCTCCGTCCTTCACGCTGTGTTTCGTTAAGCCTGCTGACACACACACACACACACACACACACACACACACACACACACACACACACACACACTGCTTATTCATCAGGTAGCAGCAACTTTAATTTAGGTTTTTATAGAAGTCACACGTTAGCAGGTTTTTGCGGGTGGAGGCTGTTAATGTGTTGAGTATGTAGATCGTAGTGATTGTTGATCATCAGACGTAAAGGTTGAACGATAATTACAATCAGGTCAAAAACATTTATTTATTTAAGTTATGTAAATAATTTATGACGTCTGAAGCTGTTCACACTTTGATTTGTTTGTTTTAGATCCATGTAGTTTCTTCCAGAGCTGTTTGTTGAACTTCTCCTTCATTCCTTCCTTCCTTCCTACTTTCCATCTGTCCTTCCTTCCTTTCTTCCATCTTTCCTTCCTTCCTTCCATCTTTCCATCCTTCCTTCCTCCCTACCTCCCTTCCTTCCTTCCTTCCTTCCTCCTTTTCTTCCATCTGTCCCTCCTTCCTTCCTTCCTTCCTTCCTTCCTTCCCTCTTCCTTCCTTCCTTCCCGCCTTCCTTCCTCCCTCCATTCCATCCATTTGTCCTCCCGTCCTTCCTTTCTTCCATCTTTCCTTCCTTCCTTCCTTCCTTCCTTCCTTCCTTCCTTCCTTCCTTCCTTCCTTGCTTCCACCTGTCCTGCCTTCCTTCCTTCCTTCCTTCATCTGTGCTTCCTTTCGTCCATCTTTCCTTCCTTCCTTCCTGTCTTTTCTTCCTTCCTTCCCGCCTTCCTTCCTTCCTTCCTTCCTTCCTACTTTCCATCTTTCCTTCCTTCCTTTCTTCCATCTTTCCTTCCTTCCTTCCATCTTTCCATCCTTCCTTCCCCCCTACCTCCCTTCCTTCCTTCCTTCCTCCTTTTCTTCCATCTGTCCCTCCTTCCTTCCTTCCTTCCCTCTTTCCTTCCTTCCTTCCTTCCTCGTTTTCTTCCTTCCTTCCTTCCCGCCTTCCTTCCTCCCTCCATTCCATCCATTTGTCCTCCCGTCCTTCTTTTCTTCCATCTTTCCTTCCTTCCTTCCTTCCTTCCTTCCTTCCTTGCTTCCACCTGTCCTTCCTTCCTTCCTGTCCTTCCTTCCTTCCTTCCTTCCTTCATCTGTGCTTCCTTTCGTCCATCTTTCCTTCCTTCCTTCCTGTCTTTTCTTCCTTCCTTCCCGCCTTCCTTCCTTCCTTCCTTCCTTCTTTCTTTCCTCCCTTCCTTCTATATCTGTCTCTTTAGCTGTTAAATGCTCCACAATGTTCACCAGCTGAGCAGGAAGTTCGCAGTGTTGTTGTTTTTACAGCTTTTTCTCTTAAAACGACGCCATGAGAGCACTGACAGTGAACCAAAACAGTAAAGTTGCAGCCGAACAACTAAACAATGAGTTGATACTCAACTATAAAGCTCCTTAAAGCTGCAGAATCACGACCAATGCATTACATTACATTACACTGACAGCTCATATATTATTATAATGAAAAAATATTGATTATAACCACTTTATGTCAAGTTTGAGAAGCCAAATCCAATTCAGAGTCCAAGTCCTATCAATGCAATGATTAAATACGCGAGCTACTAGTTTAATTTATATCTATGCTACTCATTTACATTGGAGGCAGAATAATTGCTGCCTTGATTGCATTATGTTCATCGCAATATTTGTTCCAATCAAGGAAGTGTGACGTTTCCTTCGCTGCACAGACATCATGCTGCCTCCCACAATGTTGTCAGGTTTCAGCTACTAAAACATATAGTTGAGATTAAGTTGAAATGTGTGAATTTTATTTAATTTATGTTCAAAATCTTGTGTTTCTTTATGTATCTCCTTCACATAGAGTTGATCAGGTTGTTGATTGTGGCCTATTAACAATATCCAGCAACTCCGCACAGCCATTGAAGAGGAGTGGACCAACATTCACCAGGCTACAATCAACAACCTGATCTACTCTATCGAAGGAGATGGGTTAGGGTTAGGGTAAGGGTGAGGCAAATGATGTTTTGACCCCCCCCGACCCCCTCAATAAAGCAAAACTGCACATTTCAGAGTGGCGTTTTATTGTGGCCAGCCTAAAGCACACATGTGCAATATTCATGCTGTCTAATCAGCATCTTGATATGCCACACCTGTGAGGTGGGATGGATTATCTCGTGCTCACTAACACAGATTTAGACAGATTTGTGAACAATATTTGAGAGAAATAGGTATTTTGTGTATATAGACAATGTTTTAGATCTTTGAGTTCGGCTCATGAAAAATGGGAGCAAAAACAAAAGTGTTGCGTTTATATTTTTGTTCAGGGTAGTTTTATGTCTTTATTCTAAACTAATCAAATCATATCATAAATAATTGAAAAGTCTTTTTTTAATATAAATTACACTATATTATAAAACTGTAAAATATGATAGATCAGGGATTGGCAGCGAAATGTTATTAGCTGCACCAAATTATAAGAGCGTCATTTTTAAGATTACATGGTCTTTTTCTTATTACAGGCTGAAGACATGAGACTTTTTTTTTGCTTTGAAGTGTTTTTTGGAAGTTTTTACAGAATTGAAGTTCTGCCGATCTGATTTTATTCAGATTTCAACTTGTTGTTTCTCACAGTCTTCTTCTAAACTCACTAACTTTGCACGAATACACTTCTAAACATTTTAATTTGGACTTCATTACCTCCAAATCCTCTGAGATATTAGAAAGGAGTTGAGTCCAGCGTTTGTCTTTCTTCTCTACGTTTAACCTCAGCAAACACAGAGATTGATTAATCTGCTGCATCTTAATTAGGGAGTTTGGGACTATTGTCTCTGTTTCAGCCCCCAGTGTGTGCTTTTAATCTGATAAGACAAGTTAGTTTTTTGGCTTTAAATCGTGCAGCTTTTACCTTCTTTATGATAAAAAGAAAGAAAGAAAGAAGAAGAGGAGGAGGAAGAAGTCTCCTGTGAATTCATTCAGGAGCTCCAGCAGTGTGTGTGTGTGTGTGTGTGTGTGTGTGTGTGTGTGTGTGTGTATGTGTGTGTGTGTGTGTGTGTGTGTGTGTGTGTGTGTGAGTGAGTGAGCTACACAAGATCAGAAAGTTTTGAAATTAAAACTTCAGCTGCAAAATTAAAACGGTTCAGGTCAGCGAGGAGTAATGAGGAGCTGATGTTTGAGCAGCGCAGACGAATAGTAATCGCATGCACACGCACACACCAGACATACACACACACACACACAATTTATCAAGGGCATTCAGTTGTATTTACGTTCTTACTTATTCTCTCGCTTACACACACCTCTTAGTTGTCATTAACACACACACACACACACATGGAAGCTAGTCCAAACTTGAATATTTCTTCACATGATTCCTTTATCTCTATTTCCTGTTAACTAACTACTTCTAACTAAAATAGATAATTAAATACAATATATACTGTGTGTGTGTGTGTGTGTGTGTGAGACGAGTCAATTTTTTCTGTAACTTACTGCGAAATCTCCCAAACCAGCCATAAATTGATGCTAGCAAGTGTTGTGTCTGTATATTCAAAGCCTGATATGTCTCATTCATCTTTGCCAAAAAAGCTCTATTATCACTTTCAGCTTGAACCGTGTATTTTCTTTTTAAAACTAAACAAACTTCAAGAGTCAAAAAGACACTGAGTCAAGCCGAGTTCAATGCATTAAGTAAACAGAAACCAAATGACAATCTGTGACTCACATCCTTTTTTACCCATCTGAAGTCGAGCTTATCTGCCGTGACCGCTGACCGTTCTCTCACACATGACGTCAACGATGGCCTTCAGTCTAGGAACGTTTTTACTAAAGCTCTAATCCCTCCACGGCTTGAGTGCGCTGCCAAAATATTAAGCGTCACTTGTCATGTCTTGATGACCTGGAGCACGCTGCAAAAAGTTAACTGTTACTTTCCATCATGGTCTGGCAGTCAGGTTGTTGTTGTTTTTTCAGGAATAGTTTAGTTTCTTTAGTTGAGTGTTCAGGGACTTTAAATTCAGTCGTTACCTTGTGCTTCTATCCTCGCTTAAAGTTTTTAGCTTTGTGACAGTAATGTGTGTGTGTGTGCGTTTGTGTGTGTGTGTTTGTGTGTGTGTGTGTGTGTGTGTTTGAGTGTGTGTGTGTGTGTGTGTATCTATTGAGCCGCTGTATAAAAAGTGCCCTTGATGAATAAACTTGTATTGAGCTGAATTGAATAGCAGATATTCAGTGTTATATTTGACCATGTTAACTGTAACTCAGCTACAATAACATCACTGATTTATTTGCTTTAAGATATATTTTTTAGGTTTATAGACTTGTGTAAAATAACCATAAAGTTGCCAAAATAGCTGCTGTATATATCTCCTCTGTGGGCTTTAAATCAATGAGTAGAGCTGCTTTATGGCGTTATTGGTTTTACACTGTGATAAAGTAGCTTGTCAAGTATTTAATTGATTGGTCATAATAAGCCAGAAGTTTATATTCCCATCTGTATACTTTTTAATCTATAAACAACTTCTTAATTGGCTTTTGATTAATCATTTATTTAACAGTCTTTTAATTGTATTCTATTGTGCTTGTTTTTGATTTTTTGTATTGTATTTATTTATTCATTTTTTTGTGTACTTTATTTTACACTTAATCTTACTATTATCATTATATAGTTTTTTCTTCTTATTAATTTTTTAAAGTCTTTTAATCTCTCTCTTAATCTAGTTTTAGTCCAGCTTTTATTAAACTTAATCTTCTATTTTACTTTTCTTTTGTATTTTTTAATCTATTTTAACCTAATTTCTTTTAATAAACATTTGTCTCATATTTTACTTATTTATTTAATTACATTTTTAACTATATAACTATGAATTTGTACTTATTTTATTCACATTTTTAAGCATTTTTATCATTTTTATTTTATTTTGCATGCATTGGCCTCCAGTTTTGTCTTTTAAAACTGTTTTTTATTGTTATTTATTATTTATTTATTTTTAAATTTTGTCACTTATTCTGTCTTATTATCAGCTTGTCAATCAGCTAACTGTAAAGCACTTTGAACTACGCTATACAAACTATATATAAAGAAAATTTGATTGATTGATAATTGAATTTCCCCCCTTAAAAAAAGTTCCAATATAAAGGTTTATATTACTACAAAGGGGGGAAAAACAATTATACTTATATTATGAGTTTTTCCATCAAATGAAGAACAAACATTCCTTTTCTCTCACTCTCACTTACACACATCTGGATGCTGCATTTGACTACAGTCAGTAAAAGTCTGCTCTGAGGGATAATAACTATTCCTCTTGTCTCCGTCTCTTTTTACTCTTTTTTCTCATCGTTCTCCAGGTTGACATCTACATTCCCAGCCTGCCCACACTGAGTCGGTCCGATAAGATGCAGTGTGTTTTCGGCTCTATCACCAACACAGCCGTGATCCCCTTCGACAGTACGAAGAAGAAGGTCACCTGTTCGCTGCCGAACCCCGTCGAAATCCCACCGACCCCAGATCAGCAAGGTAGGCTGCTGTTTAATCAGAGCATGGTCTCAGATTAGTGGAGGTTTTTTGGGTAAAGTACTCAGCCTGAGTGAAAGAGAAGTTATGCATATTGCACATTTATATAATTGCAGGTTATTTACACAGAGATTGTTTATAGTGTATAGTATTTTATTTTATTTTTATCACTTTATGCAGCTACTGTGGGATTAATAAAGATATCTTACCTTAAAGTCCCTGTAAAGTAAGAATAAATATGTGTTCTGAGTTTGACATACCACAGAAAAGTGTGTTGTTAACCACCCTGCCAAATTTGAATGATTAAAAAAATCGCCAAATATATGAAATTAGGCTTCAAAGTTGTGTAAAAGTCAGCTTCTGTCTCTGCTCCCAAACGCTGTGGGAGTGGCCGCCGAGTTCGCTGAAGCCCCGCCCCCTACCAAGTGTCACCTGTCAATCAAAGTCACCAGCTCTACCAGAAACATGGACGCTAGGTCTGAAAGCTTTCTGCTGCTAACTCAGCTGCTAGCTCGGCGGCTAAATCTGCAGCTAGCTCAGCTAACTGGCTAACTGTAGACTGTAGTAGTAGTAGTGTTAGATATTAACAATAACTCGCCACTAGGCAGGTTAACCACTGAGGAGAGCGGATTCTCGGGCTTATATAGTAGGGGAGGGACCAGGGTCGTAGCCCTTTTTTGCAGGCTCCGAAAATCAGGAAAAATGAGAGGGTGAGAAACAGTTTAAGGCTCTATCTCCACAGTTCAGTACTGCATAGTTATCAGCCTTTTCACATGTTTTCCGTAACCATTTTCCAACATGTATAATATGTTTAGAAGTAAATCTAAACATATTTACACAGACTTTAACAGTCTTTATAACTTTTATTTTCATTATTTTAACGTCTGAATGACACAAGTGCTCTTAAAGTTTCTGAATTCTGTTGCTCACTGTGTCTTTGTGTGTGTGTGTGTGTGTGTGTGTGTGTGTGTGTGTGTGTGTGTGTGTGTGTGTGTGTGTGTGTGTGTGTGTGTGTGTGTGTGTGTGTGTGTGTGTGTGTGTGTGTGTGTGTGTGTGTGTGTGTGTGTGTGTGTGTGTGTGTTTTCAGACTTTGTGTCCGTCCCAGTCAGAGTTGTGGTTAACAACGTCATCGAGGTGACAGCCGGAGAATATCACTTCTACAACTGCACCGCTACAGTCAGGAAGAACCAAAATACACCGTAAGACGGATAACACACACACACACACACACACACACACACACACACACACACACACACACACACACACACACACATAGACACACACAGGATATAAGTATGACATCATGTGTGTGTGGTTGTAGGTGTATATCGTGTGTGACCAGTAAGTGGGGCTGCCAGTGGAACGCGATGGATCACAGCTGCAGCGACAATGACGTCGCTGTAGTTGGAGCACACATCGTCAAACCCAAGCAGGTACACTGTTCACATGTTCTTATAATCCTCTCTTCTATTGTTTTAATGTCCTGGAACATATATATATATATATAAATAGTGATGAAAGTGAAGCAAAAAACCATCTGAATTTGCCCCCTCGGTGGCTGGCTGCAGTGTAGATCATCCTGCCGTCCCTCCATGTCAGCAGATGAGACATGAGCCAAATAAATACTCAAAAATGACGTCAAATACATTTTACCTCAAGTTTTTGTCATTTTAGATCCACCGATACAATATTATCACGATACGATATTATTGTGATATCTGATTTGCAGATTTTTGTTGTCTTCAGACGACGAATCCCACAGACTTTTATAACGATAGGATCTTCTTCACTTTTCATTTCAAACAAAGAAACTTAATGACTGAAGTCCTGCCAGCCTGAGTTTTACTTTAAGAGTAATGTTAACATAACACACTGACAGGTTAATGATAGAATATCCATATGAATCGTGCAATTTTAGAAACAATTATTTATTTATTATTGTTTTTGTTGGACTATAGGACTTTGTACAATGACAATAAAGACATATTCTCTTCTACTATAATCATTTTTGGACACTTCACATTTTAATCTTTTTAAAGTGTTTATCATCTTGTGTGTTGATTAAGAGTTTCATACATTTGTTTTTATTACTGTTAGAGACTTAAATTACTTCCAGTGATTGTAAAAAAAAAAAAAAAAAAAAAAAAAAAAAAAAGATGTCTTTAAGAAAAGGAGCTGATGGTTTTAATTAGTGAAAAATAACTGTGAAATCTAGGTTTAAATGTTGTTTAGTGAATCTTTTACCCAGAATAAACCAGTTTGATGCCTTCTTTTACAGTTTTTATGAAGCTTTTTAAACAAACTCAACAGATAAAATGTTTTGTTTTAGGTGTTAAAACTGAGATTTGTCCATTTAGATTTCAATTCAATCAAACACTGATTAATGACTCTGTTGCCTTCAGTATTTTTGCTCCTTATCAACCATTAAATTATGTTTTTAAAGTTGTATTATTAGTTGTTAATTGTCAGTATTTGTGTTTGTGTCTCTTTTCTGCCATGAAGTCTGACCGCTGTCCTCAGTTTGAGTCTCCGGAGCCGCTGTTGATCCCAGTGGGCAAAGAGATTCCCATCAAGTTCCAGGGAAGAAACCTGGACTTCTACAGGGTGAGATTCATCACATCCGCTGACTGACTCATGCACATCATCCTCATCCTCATCTTCATTCACACTCTTGTAAAATAAAACAATAAAACAAAAACTTTCTGTCCAGGATTACAAGTTTTCTATCGGCGCTGAGCTGATGAAGCACCCAGAGGAAGTGCTCACACTGCAGCAGGGGTCAAGGTTCAAATTCAATGGTCATAAGGTCAGTATGAAGGACACTTTAGTGTGTAGAGTTTTAAAGGATAGAAACACAGTCAGGTGTCTGTATGAGCAGTGAGACTGGTTTTCATTGCTGTGATTATTCCTTAAAATGTGTTTTTAATGTAAAGTGATGGAGGACAAAATCCACAGTGTGTCATTTAAAAGTAGATGTGAAGAAGAGAAAAAAAAAGGAGGAGGAACACTGAAAGAAAAAAAGAAAGAAAAAGCAGTAAGGGGAATTCGATGAAAGAAAGAAAGAAAGAAAGAAAAGTGATGGAGGACAAAATCCAGTGTGTCCACACAGTCATTTACAAGTAGAAAGAAAGAAAGAAAGAAAGAAAGAATTATTATTTTACGTGTTAGGTCACTGCTGTTTCCCCTCTCTTATATTTATCTCTACATTATCTATTTTTCCTTTCTTTTTCCCCCTCTCTCCTTTCACTTTCTACACACACACACACACACACACACACACACACACCTTTTCTGAGTTTGTGTGTTTCTGAATATGTGTGTATATGTGTGTATATGTGTGCTGACCTTCACAGGTAGGTACATGAAAGGTAATTTAGCTCCAGATTGGACGAGGTAGTGTTTTTTTCTCTCTCTCTCTCTCTGTGGTAATGCTTGTGGAAAGTGTGTGCACGTGTGTGTGCGTGTGTGCATGTGTGCGCGTGTGTGTGTGTGTGTGTGACATTTTTTCTCTTCTCTTTCTTACACACCCCTGAGCTTTTCCTCTTTTCTGCCCCCATTGATCCTCGTCTCATGCTGAGTCTGAGACTGCCAATATGCAATTGAATTGTGTGTGTGTGTGTGTGTACATGTGTGTGTTTGCGTGTGTGCGTGCGTGCATGTGTGTCATATTGTATGTGTTAAGTCACTGCTGATTCCCTTCTCATTGTATTTGCCTGTACATTATCCATTTTTTTGCTTCTTCTCTCTTTTTTTTCCTTACTCCTTTCACTCTTTCTCCACACACACACACACACACTTCTCTTGATCTACGGCTACAGGAGTATGTGTGTTTCTGAATATGTGTGTTTCTGAATATGTGTGTGTGTATGTGTGTGCTGACCTTCCCAGTTAGATAGATGAAAGGTAATTTAGCTTCAAATAGGAAGGGATGTTTTTTTTTTTTAAAAATCTGCTGTGGTAATGCTTACATAAAGTGTGTGTGTGTGTGTGTGTGTGTGTGTGTGTGTGTGTGTGTGTATACTTGTGTGTGTGTGTGTGTGTGTGTGTGTCTGCAGTTTGCCTATGACAAGCAGCAGGAGGTGAACGTATCCTTCCATATTAAAGACCGAAACACCGAGAGGAAGATTGACAGCACTCTGACAGGTTTGTGTGCCACTTACACACACTAACACACACACACACACACACGCACACAGTCACACAAATCTACATAAAGTGTGAAAGTGCTGTTAACCATGCTGTTTTCTCGTTCTGTTTCCAATTTAATTCCAGCTATATTATGTTAATTAGCTCTAACCTCTCCTCCTCCTCCTCCTCCTCCTCTTCTTTTTCCTCCGTCTCTCTGACAGTTGTGCTGTATAACTGCTCGGTGGGAAGAGAAGACTGCAGTCTGTGTAAACACGCCGACGCCAAGTACGACTGTGTCTGGTGCCCCACCACACGCTCCTGTGTTTACCGGGAACTGTGCACGTCACCACAGCCGGCGCAGTGCCCCAACCCCGAAATCACTGATGTGAGTCATAAAAATACTGTGAGGCCACACGGAGTCTCACTCACATCACACAAACATAAACAATATGTCACTGTGAGGTTTTTGTTGTGTTGTTGTTGTTGTTGGACGTTGATGTGACCTTTTACTTTTATATTCTGGGGCTTTACTGGAATATATTTGCATAATTTACAGCTAAAAAAACTCCTTATTTATCTTATACTGGCTCTTTATGCAGCCCCTCAGTTCAGCCTCTGTCTGAAACAAGCCGGTTTATCTCAGGAAGCTTCAGAAAGCTACGTAAACAAACTATAGTAGCCAGGTTTCACTTCTTTATCTTCTTCTTTACACTAAATGTCAACTTCTCAAGCACATCTGTACATGTTTGAGCCTGAATCAGATCCAAAGTATGACAATGAACAATGCAAACAACTCATGTTAAAATCATGGATGTATTAGAAAAAGAATAGTTTATTGCCATTGTACAGGTAAACAACGAAATGTCTGCAGCACTGCCTGAGTGGAGCTAAAATACAAAGATTACAATTTAAGTTTAAATAACACATACACACACACACACACAAGTTCAAAAATACATACACTGTACCTATGGGGAAAATGCTTTTTGTGCTGTAGGAGGATTATAAGAGCAGAATAGGGCTCCGCTGCTCAGCCATGCAGCCAATTTCCCCCAGTGGCCACTTGCGGTACTGCACCAAAATCCCTCTCAACCCAAAAAGCATTTCCCCCATAGACCACCATTGTAAAAGAGACACCTATAAAACCGTTGACAGGACACATTGAACAGCAAACAAGATCAATTATGACTCTTTATGTTATGAATTTTTGGATCCATGGAGGTTTAATGTTTGTAAAACTTTCCTCAAGACAAGAAAAGCGATTTAAAAAACAATGACATGAAATATGAACTTCTCAAGTACATTTTCGAACCTTAGTCAGATCCAAAATATGAGCGTTGACAATGCAAAAAACATAGTTAACAACATGGATGTATTATAAAAGCTAGATAGGGCTCCCCTGCTCAGCCTTGCAGCCAATTTCTCCCAGTGGCCACTCGCGGTACTGCACCGTAAAATCCCCCTGAACCCAAACAGCATTTCCCCCATAGACCACCACTGTAAAAGAGACATCTGTAAAACTGTTGACAGGCAAACAAGATCAATCATGACTGTATGTTATGAATTTTTGGATCCAGGAAGATTTTATAAGTGTAAAACTATCCTAAAGCTGAAAAAAGAGATTTAAAAACTGGTGTCCGTCATCACAATGTAAAGTCTATGGGCCGAGTAGAAAAACACCACTGTGCATATTCAGTGTGCCAGAAGCTAGAAACTTTTTTAAAGTATATGCACCAGTGAGCATTTCATATTGGACTGAATGGGCGCCATTTTTGGTCAGGTATCCAGCTCCTATAATACACCCATGGGAAAAACCCTTAGCAAAAAAAAAGGCCATTTAAGGGCAGCCAGACAAAAGTCCACTGTATAATGTTCAATCGGTGAAGTACTCTTTTTTTTTTTTTAGATACTGTTTAAGTTACCAAAGCAAATAGTGAAGTGACAAGTGTGTGGATTAAGCACAGTTTTTATACAAATAAAGCCTCACTGTTAATGCCTGAGAGGAGCCAGCAGCCATTAAAATAATGATGTCAAACAATCAGCAACACAAAGCTAAACATTATTAAAACTCCTCATAGATGGAAAGAAGGGAAAAAGAAAAAAAAAAGTGACATCATGCGTAAGAGACATGGTGGTATTTTTCCATTTTTGAAGCTCGGTGCTGTGATCTTGCTCGTGTGACTGTCGGGTTTTTAAAAAAGAAATGTACCGAGATAAAGAAGGTGGAAGCTCTGTTTGCAGCACCTTTTAATAGATCCAGTATATTTCATTTTAAAACCTGTCTCATTTCACAGAAGACCAAGACAACCTTTTTTTCTTTTTGACTCCTCAGTCACAGAAAAACATGAAAAAACATGACAGAAAATACAACATACTATTATATGATAAAGTACAATAAACTACCACAGTGTACAGCAAATAAATAGACTTCTATAACAGCTTAAAAACTACTGAAAAATACAGAATAATGACTTTAAAATATTATTATAAAAGTACCTCCATTTCTACATGTTTGTGGATTATTCTTCTCTTTTTTTAAAGGGTTAATCTGGAAGTTTTTGGTGTTGTTAAACAGAAGGAATAAAAGAGACATAAAACGACAACAACAGTGCATCACACATAATAAATTAGCAAACATTGACATAATTTTACAAAGATAAATAAATAAATGAATCTCATTATAACAAGAGATCGAGCACATATTTCTTTGTCATGATGGAAAGAAATACACTTCCATAATAAACAAAGATGCTATTTATCTTTTTCTCTCTTTTTTTATTTCTATCCCTTTTTCACTGCCTGCCTCTTGGGAAATTTCCTGCCAGACACCGAACCTCTAACGCTATTTAAACTCCTGAGAAATACGTCCAATGTGAACACTATATAAAATGATTATGTCCACATTTACAGTATATAGAGAATAAACTCACCTTTGGCTGCTGTGTGCATGTGTGTGAGTTATACACCAAGGATATTAACCCTCCTGTTGTCCTGAGTCAAGGAAGGAAGGGAGGATGGAAGGGAGGAAGGAAGGATGGAAAGGAGGGAGGAAGAAGGAAGGAAAGGAGGGAGGAAGGATGGATGGAAAGGAGGGAGGAAGAAGGAAGGAAAGGAGGGAGGAAGGAAGGGAAGGAAAGGAGTGAGGGAGGAAGGACGGAAGGAAGGAAAGGATGGAGTGATGAAGGAAGGGAGGAAGAAGGAAGGAAAGGAGGAAGGGAGGAAGGGAAGAAGAAGGAAGGAAAGGAGGGAGGAAGGAAGGGAGGAAGAAGGAAGGAAAGGAGGGAGGATGAAGGAAGGAAAGGAAGGAGGGAGGGAGGAAGGAAGGAAGGGAAGAATGAAGGAGGGAAGGAAGGAAGGAAAGGAGGGAGGAGGGAAGGGATGAAAGGAAAGAAGGAAGGGAGGAAGGAAAGGAAGGTAGGAGGGAGGGAGGAAAGAAGGAAGGGAGGAAGGTAGGGTGGAGGAAAGAAAGAAAGAAGGAGGGAGGGAGGAGGGAAGGAAAGAAGGATAGAGGGAGGAGGGAAGGACAAACGGAAGGTAGAAAGGGGGATGGAGGAAGGAAAGAAGGGAAAGAAAGAGAGAAGGAGGCGAGGGAGGAAGGATAGACGGAAGGAAGGAAGGGAGGAAAGAAGGAACAGTCAAAACAGACGGGGTTAATTTTACCCGGGAGGACGACACGAAGGTTAAAAAAAAGAAGGTGAATACAATCCCTCCATCTCTTTCTTTCACTCCGGGGATTATTATAAAAATCGTCTCCATTAAATATGAGTCACTAGCCTCATTTTAACCGTTTATCTTCCTCAAATTCTACATTTACAAAAAATCCATACAGCTTTTTACAAAATCTGACACTTTTACACAATCAATCCCTTTTTGCTTTTTTTTTTTTTCTTCCCTCATATTGTATTCACAGTGTCTCCTCTGCTGGTGCTCCAATATGTTTCCTATTTTCTCTGGAACATCAGTCATTTGTCTCAGGCTCTCCTCTTCCTCCTCTTCTCAATTTCCTTTGGGCAGCTGCTTGATTAAGAGTTTGTTTGAGTCATTTCAGCATCAACATTTGGGGCTTTTTTTTTTTTTTTTAATTGGCAAGAAGTCAAAAAACCACTTAAATGCATCAAATAGCTTAAATTGCTTTAGTTTGTCCTGCGGTCACAGTAAGCCGAAACTAAAATGTGGCAAACCGAAGGAGATATATGTGCAACTTTTATACAGCCGAAGCTTTCAATGGGAAAATAAACGTATGAATAACTTGCACACATCCTTTTTTTGTGGACCCAGCATCAAATTGCTGCTTTTAATCCATTTTGAGAGAATATATTAGAGGATTATGGTAAAAATGTCTAAGTGGTGTAACCATAAAAACTTTGTACCAAATAATTCAACTTGCTTAAAAACACGAAATGTCAATCAATGTAAGTCCACTTAAATACACTGTAGGTGGATAAAATATTTAATATTTATCATTCTTTTGTGGTTACACCTTTCTTTCTTTCTTGTTTCTTTCTTTCTTGTTTGTTTGTTTGTTTCTTCTTTTCTTTTTTCTTTCTTCCTACTTCTTGTTCTTTCTTTCTTTCTTTCTTTCCTCCTACTTCTTGTGGTTACACAAAAGAAAATTTGACATTTTCAGAAACATTCAGTCTTACTTTTGGTAAAAAAAAAGTTGTGCAAATGTAATTTCAAATGATATAAAACCAACAAAAATACTAAATGAACATTTTAACAAACCTGACGCTGCTTTTAAAACTATTTTTTTACATATTTTTTAATTGCTCAACCCTTATTTATCACTGACCCCTTACACATTTCCCTGTTTGAACTGTTTACAGCTGCATATCTTAATTTTTCTGTCTTTCCTCTCCTTTTTTTTGCAGATCATCCCTCATTTCGGCCCTCTCAACGGTCAGATCTCCGTCACCATTAAAGGCTCCAACATGGGAATAAAGCATGAAGACATCAAGAAGATCACGGTGGCGGGAGTGGACTGTGTTCACCAGCAGGACAGATACTCCGTCTCTACCAGGTAATCTCACAGCCATAACGGCGGCGGCTTCATTAAACATGCAGACGGGAAGCTGAACCGCTGTCTGAACATGTTAAGCTCTTACTCAGGTTGAAGGTCTTTGCACCAACCTTTGACGGCCGGCTGCCATTAATTAATTACAAGAGATAACCTGAAGATCTTCCTGACTGAACAGTGGCCTGCTTCTAATACAGGAGGAGAGAAAGGTGATGTGTAACTAAGGACAATAACCTTCAAACCAGATTAAATGCATAATTACATAAGATTAGAGCTTCTCTTTACATGTGAACACTGCCAGTCAGCAACCTTTTTAAACAACAAGTATAGTTGATTTGAAGCTGTTGTATAGCTCCTAACATCGGTGGAAGTTTTTCAAAATAAGTAAGCTTACATTACATGCATACACCATATCAACGTATATAAACTGAACCAACATTACAAAGAACATCTTCTCAGACAAGTACAATTATTGATATGAAGGACTACGATGGAGAATTAGGGCCATACTAAGAGGAAAATAAATGAATAAATAAATACATTTTTGGAAATTACGAGAATAAAGTCGTAATATTACAAGAATAAAGTCGTAATATTAGGAGAAAAAGAGTCATAATGTTATGAGAATAAAGTGGTATGAATGGTAGCAGATGTAACCAGCGATAGCCTTGCAGTCGACCGCTACTAGACAGCTCCTGTTCCACAAAAGTCTGTGTGGTTCTTTCTTCCAAATAGACACAGTCGTTTGCACAATCGTTTCAAAGTCCTGAAAGTGATCATAATTTGATGCTGATGAGCCAAAAGATGAAGTATTTCCTTATTGGTGAAACCGATACTGAAGTATAACTTCACAAGATGCTCAACATTCCTCATTTTAAACGCAGGAGGAAGAGTTCTCATAATATTACGACTTTATTCTCTTAATATTACGACTTTATTCTAGTAACATTATGAGTTTATTGTCGTAATTTCCAACAAAGAAAAATTATAATTTCTCTTAGTCTGTCCCTAATACTCCATCATAAAGGACAATTAGAGGTTTTTCCTTTTCTTTCTCGATTTCAGCACATATTTAACTATCACCCCTTTTTGTATGTATGAGGCAAAGTCAAAAGCATTTGCCTGGCCCAAAAAGTAAAAGTACTTTTCCCAAAACATTGCATTGATCTCTTAGCATGCAGAAGACAACTATTCATCAGGACAAGGAACTTGTGATCTCCTAAAGATAAAGTCCTAAAATAAAGAAACCAGGGTCCATAGGAATATCTTGTGATGTAATCTTCTGTATTACTCTTTTAACTTCCCTCTCTCCATCTTTCTGTTTGCAGTGTGGTGTGTGAGATCGGTCCAGCGAAGCGAACGCCACCTTCAGACATCCCTGTTGATCCTCCACACAGCGGAGCGGTGGAGATAGAAGTAGAAGGAGGGAGAAGAGGAAAATCTAAAGTCTTTTTCACCTATCGGGTAAGAACCCAAACTCTGCACAGTCGATGCTTCACTTTTTATATTCTCTTACACACATAGAAGCACACAGGACAATGGAGATACTTACACTCACTACAGTCTACAAGCATCTCTTCCTCTCTTTGCTTCTCGTATTATTTTTCATTGCACACAGCTTCTTCCCCCAAGCTGTTAAATCACTACTATATGTTAGTATGAAGTCAAAGTGCTTTACTTTTATTAATATATAAAGACATTTAAATGTAGTTGAAACAAAGAAGATACGTAATCTAAACATCTAAAAAACTTTAAACCCAAATGTAGCTTTATTTGAGCTGCAAATCAGCAAATAAATGCTGTTAAATTAACAATATGTATCCTATCTGCTTTACTAAACACTGAATTTACATTTCCAGATGATGTCTAATATTTACTTCCTCTTTTCCACAGTAGCTTTTTTTCCCTCCTTTGTTTTAGTACTTAAAGTAATTTTCACTCGACTGCAAGAAGCTTTTAATCTGTCGCCCTGAAACCTGCAGACAGCGTGTGTGCACACCTCATCAAAGTTTTTACTGAGGCAACACAGAACATTGAGTGACACGACTGCTTCAAAAACCCTGCAGATCAAATCCGAGAAACATTCAAAAGGTTTCAAACAAAAACACACGTCCGTCCTCGAGTGTGGAGCGGAGAAATCGTCTCCCTAAAGAAACAGCAGCAGCAGCGATGGAGGCGAATCATAAATATAAATCACTGCTGCACACACACACACACACACACACACACACACACACACACACACAAAGAAACTTCCTGCAGTTATTCCCAAATACCAAAAAACTGAGAAACAAATGTAATCATCATAAATAAAAGTTTCAGCTCTTTGCTTCTTTTAGACTCAGATGTTCACTTTCATATTTCCTTCTTTAGTTTTTGTATTAAGCTAATTAAAGCAAACTACTGAGACCAAAATGACTTTAAAACTCCATCAACTCAACTTAAACTTTTAACTTGAAACACATGATAAGTCTAAAAAGGGACAAAAAAAACTTTCCTGCCTCTCTAATATTTGAAAGCAACTAAAAGGGGGACTGTGGAGTGTTTTTGACACTTATTGTTGAGGATTAATTATTATTTCACTTTTAAAACAAGTAAAACAGACGTCAAACAATTTACATATTAAAGGACCAGTGCGTAAAATTTTTCAGCTTCTTGCAAAACTACAGTACGGCTCGTAGACCCTGATAATGCGAGTTTTGAATTTCTGTATTTCCAAAATATAAACCTGCCTACGACAGCTTATTAGGGCCATATATGTCAAATAAATAAATAAATACTGACCTGGAGGGGGAAGAGGGAATTTCTGACATTAAATTGCAAATTTGAGATATATAAACTAACAAATTTGCGAGAAACACAAAGTCTTTTTAAAGTCAGCATGTTCAGGATGATCTGGTGATTCTGGGCTTAGATAATAAGTGTCTCCTTATTGCTAAACCCAACAGGAAAGTACAATTAGATCAGTTCTTCCACAGCAGCTTATTGCATGACGAGCAACGACTCTCCAGTGTTACAAAGTGCTTGGCGATGTGACCGCTCGGCAGAATAAAACACCTCTTTTCAGGGGGGGGGGTTTCTGGCAAATTTATGACTTTTTTCTGACAAATTTGCTGATTTTTTTCTGACAAATTTTCTGATTTTTTCTGACACATTTTCTGATTTTTTCTGACAAATTTTCTGATTTTTTCTGACATATTTATGACTTTTTTCTGGCAAATTTATGATTTTTTTTTCTGGCAAATTTGAGACCTTATTCTCAGAAATTCAGAGTTTTTTCTTTAAATATTACCCGCCTCCTCCAGGTCAGTATTTGTTGTTTTTTTTTATACATCTATGGCTCTAATATACAGTCGTACCTTCCTGGATTGTCACAGACCAAAAATATATTTCGGTAACTGCCTCCTGTGCTGCTGCTGCTGCTGCTTGTAGTGTTTGTGTATAACTTCCAACCAGGCAGGAGTTGAAGTTTTTGTTTCTTTTCTTCGGGGATATTTATTCTTATGTTTGCAGCTCGCTTTGCTAGAGCAGCAAGCCTGAAACACCAAAAAAAACACAACAACAAA
Organism: Scomber scombrus; assembly: GCF_963691925.1. Classification (NCBI taxonomy): domain Eukaryota; kingdom Metazoa; phylum Chordata; class Actinopteri; order Scombriformes; family Scombridae; genus Scomber; species Scomber scombrus. The sequence goes on from NC_084991.1 coordinate 20,804,118, forward strand.
CAAATGCTTACACAAGTACATCTCAGCAGCTGCACACCACACACTTCTTCTTCATATTTACCTTTATTTCCTCCTTCCTTCTTCCTTCTTCCCTGTTGCTGTACAAAAACAAGCACAAGCATCTTCTCTCACACACTGCGCTCCACTGCTGCGTCTTAATTCTGCAGACAGATTGACTACAAATTTGCGAAGCTGCTTCTTTTATCCTCCGGTGTAGCAGAGAATTAATATCCTCCTCTTGTTTTATGTGTTGTGCTGTCAGCGTAACACAAAGAAAACAACCTTCCAGTACAAACAGGAAACCTACCAGCTGTGTGTGTGTGTGTGTGTGTGTGTGTGTGTGTGTGTGTGTGTGTGTGTGTGTGTGTGTGTGTGTGTGTGTGTGTGTGTGTGTGTGTGTGTGTGTGTGTGTGTGTGTGTGTGTGTGTATGTGTGTGTGTGTGTGTGTGTGTGTGTGTGTGTGTGTGTGCTGATAAAACTCCCCCGTGGTGAAGCCGATGTTTGTGTGCACTGACTCTGTTTTTTAGTTTTAGCTCGCTGCTGAAATACCACGGGGTTAAAACAGCTTTGGAAAAAAAAAACTTTAAAAATATGTTTTGATGTGATTAAAGTGTTCATACCTGCAGGACGGCTGTTAGAACATGACTTCTTATTTCTGTTTCCTCTTTCTTTTGGTTCGTCTATCTGAGCTTTTTTATTATTGCTTTTGTACCTAAAATGTTTATTTTCATGCAAAATGATTTAAAACTTTACTATTTAAATGTAATATTTAGGACAACGACTGGAGCTTAATGCCAGCTTCATCAATAAGAGTCTGTTTGACAAAAGAGTTGAGTATATGAGTATGACTTCTTTTAATTATTTTAGGATCAAATCTATGCTTAAACCCTTTTTAAACTAAATTTGTGATTCTACAATCATCTCTAAAAACATGAAATCCAATATATCTGATATTAGCCTGTCACTGATATATCAGTAGTGGCATATATACTGTCTGATATGCACCAATATTTATATTTTTATAGTATTTTTTAAAGTTGTATAAGCAGCATTTTATGTGTATATGATCATTTTCCTTAATTCAAGTTTAATATATATGTGCATATGGTTTCTTTCTATGTTATAATTATTACTCCTTCAGTGCACTGTTGTAATTTTATACGATATCTTTATTATCTTTATTATCTTTATTATTAAGCTGTAAAATATCATGGCCTCCATTTGATATCTTTGTCATAAGTGTTTGATAACCACATTTGCAGGATTATTGCAAAAAATGTGTTAATATATAAGATTATTGGCCAATATGTCCTTTTTTTTACTCCCTATATTCTGCATTTGCCCCAAAAATCCATCATCCATCGGGCCCTACAATTAAAAACATTTTTTGACATTACTAAAGCTAAAAATGTCTCATCAACATGCTAATTATATACTTATATATAATATATAAACTTTTAATAATAAACTTTATTTCTATGGCACATTTCCAAACTGAAGTTACAAGGTGCTTCACATAATACAACATTAACAGAATAATATACACAATAAAAACAATAATAATGGAGCATAAATAGATGATGAAACATTAAACAACAAATAAAATAACAAAAAACAGGAATTATACAATAATATATTAATGCTAGTCTGTATAGATTGATCTTTAAAAGCTTTTTAAAATGAGGCGTATGGATACTTCTGCTGGATTAATCTTCTGGAGCATGTATAAATAATAATAAGATATGTATTGCATGCCTGTGTTATACATACAGTAACTCTTCCATAACCCTATAAATAAAGACAATTGTATATAATGTCTATTTTATCATCTTCTCTGTCCAGGACCCCAACCCAACCTCGGTGCAGCCAGCGAAGGGTCCAGCAGCCGGAGGCACCATCATCACCATCGGAGGAACGAAGCTGGACACGGCGACTAAAGAAGACGTGGCCGTTACTGTCGGAGGCGTCGCTTGTGAAGTGTAAGCGACATTGACTCACAGCAAAGTCCTCAAAGTTACTACAAAGCATCTGATTATGTCGTCTTTAAGGGTGAAACGTTAACTCCTCTTCTTCTGTTCTCTTCAGCCTGTCGTTCGGACCCACAGAGATCACCTGTAAGACGGGGAGGTATCGGGGGCAGAAGGTGCCGTCCGAGTCTCTGACGGTGACGGTGAGCTACGGGAAAAACACCAACAAAGAAGTCCTGAATGCGTACCAGTACTCTGACAACCCCAAGATCATAGATTATTACCCCAAAGCCAGCTTCGTATGGTGAGAACCTTTTTATTACTTCTCTCTTTTTTGGCACAATAAATGGAGATAGATGGAAACATTTAGACTTACTTCTGCTCTTAAAAAAGAAATGTTTGAAGGAAATAAAAGTTGAGACATTTCCCTAACTCTAACCATAACTTCTAAAGACATAATATGTAAACTTTCTGCTTTAAAATGTCTAAAAAAACAACTACACCTGTGTTATATATTTTGTTGAGTTGTGTACTTACATTATCCCAAATGTTTCCAACCAATATTCAAACAGAGAAAATGTCAGAAATTGATTTAATTATCTACGTTAAGCAACATTTTTATGACAGACTTTTTAGCTCTTGGTCTTGAGTTGTGTACTCACATTATCCAAACTGTTTCTAACAATACTTAAACAGAAAAAAGCTGCCAGAAAAATTGACTTATTATCCAGTTTAAACCACAGTTTTATTATAGAGTTTTTAGATCTTGGAGGTTGCTTGTGGTTGTCCACTAGAAGCTGCTAGAAATGGACTTTTTATCCAGTTTAAGCCACTTTTATTGTCAGATTTTGGTTGTTTTTAACTATATATTATAACCAGATGAGGGATTTTAGTCATTGGACGAAACAAGCTGTGCAAATATTAGCAGCAGCTCGGCTCGCAGCCCCTCCAGACGTCCTCAATCTGCCAAACAGCATCACAGAAACACAGATTTTTAACATGAAACTGCTTCATTCAGTGTTTTTACCTATTTTAAACATGGTATTTATGTTTTTGAGAGGAGAAAACCTCTGCAGATAATTTTGCACCTGGTAAAAATAAAACCTCCTGAATGATGAGGTGAGAAGCTGGTAGTTTAACAATGAAGACAACTCCTCCCATGATCCCACACTACTTCAATACATCACAAAACTCTATTTTATTGAGAGACTCCTAGCTGCAGGAACTTACACCTGTTAGTTTAATGATGGGTCATATATGATGAACTCTGTGAACATTTTGAATATAAAACGTTCCCTCTTTAAACTCCGGTCATCAGTAAATGTACTTTATATTAATTAGTATGTGTGTGTGTGTGTGTGTGTAGCGGTGGTCGGAGGATTGTTGTGATTGGAAACGGCTTCGACTTGATCCAGAGAGCCACGATGAAAGTCTGGCCCTCCGCTGACGAGTTTACACAAGACACCGCACCTGTAGAGGTACGTTTCCTGGATTCACCACACACACATATATTCATTTACATATTTGTGTGTGTGTGTGTATGTACAGATTGCAGCTCCAAACACACTTCTTGGTTTCTTTGTTTAAAGTTTGTTTTTCCTCTCTACTCTTGCAGAAAGTTTGGAGCTCTTTGTCTCCACTTTATTATTGGTTTAGGAAACATATTCTTGCTTATGAGCTGCATTTATCAAGATGGAGAAGATTTTTATTAAAGATAATAAGCATTGAATTATCTGTACAGGTTAAAATGCTGTGTGCAAGGTGATAAAAACATCTCAACTACACAATAAGAAGACTGTAAATGCTCCTGATTGTGTAGCAAATAAAATGATTACAGCAAAGTAGTATTTTTGATGCCACATATTGTATTTTGGTCCTTTTTTAGAGTGTAAATCAATGTACATCTGGAAGCTTTTCTCACTCTTTTTTTCTCTGCTTTTCTCCGTCTCTCAGTACATTCAGGTGGCTCTGAGTAAGAATGACACCGTCCTCCAGTTTGATTCCCCTTCGGTGAACTACAGCGACAGCAAGTTGCTCAGGACGGCGCTCCATCTGGACAACGTGAGGGAGGAGCTGAAGGGCTTCGACTACCATCCCAACCCCACCTTCGACAAACTGTCCAAGAACGTCATCACCGAGACGAGCATCATCATCGTGACTGTGAGGACGGACGGTCAAATATACACTTCATACACACTTTGCTCTTTATCTGAAGCTGTTGAGTTCACTCTCTTCTTCTTCTTCTTGTTCTTCTTGCTTCAGGGTCGAGGTTTCTCCAAGGCGATGACGGCCAAAGAGGCGCAGGCGTTTGTCGGAGACGCCTCCTGTCCTGTTAACATACTTCAGGTACAAAACTGAGATGAAAAAGAGCTCCTACTAGGTCTTAGGAAGGAAGGAAGGAAAGAAAGAAAGAAAGAAAGAAAGAAAGGAAGGACAGCAAGAAGGAAAGAAGGAAGGAAGGAATGAAGGAAGGAAGAAAGGAAAGAAGGAAGGAAGAAAGGACAGAAGAAAGGAAGGAAGGAAAGAAGGAGGGAAGGAAGGAAGGAAGAAAGAAAGCAGGAAGGAAGGACAGCAAGAAGGAAGGAAGGAAAGAAGGAAGAAAGAAAGAAAGGAAGGACAGCAAGAAGGAAGGAAGGAATGAAGGAAGAAAGGAAAGAAGGAAGGAAGAAAGGAAGGAAGGAAAGAAGGAAGGAGGGAAGGAAGAAAGAAAGCAGGAAGGAAGGAAAGAAGGAAGGACAGCGAGAAGGAAGGAAAGAAAGAAAGAAAGAAAGATAGAAGGAAGGAGGGAAGAAAGGAAAGAAGGAAGGAAGGAAGAAAGAAAGAAGTAAGGAAGGAAAGACGAAGGAAGAAAGGAAAGAAGGAAGGAAGGAAAGAAGGAAAAAGAGCTCCTACTAAAAAAAAAAAACATCTTTGTCTTTAATCAGAAGAAAGCTCCAGAAGTTTGTGTTACTTTCTGAAATAGATTTCCACTGACTGATGGAGCTGATATCTGCGTTGTTTGAAGTCTTAAATATATCAGACAGTCTCATCATCCATGTCTAAAGCTGCAGAGATGATGGAGGAACTGAAACCAGATGCAGTCACACTACTACAGGAGCAGAAGTGCAGCCTTAAAACTGGAGTGTGTTTGGCTTTTATTGCCCCCTTCTGGCAGCGAGAGTAATTACAAAAACACTGTCAAAACTTGCAAACATTAGCCTCAAACGTCGCTACTATTGCAGCTCATATAACCCCCAAAGAGTGACTTGTTTCTCCATCAGAATTGGATCCATTTGGTCTGATAATGTTTAGAAAATCTAGAAGAGACGATTCAATTATTTTAACTTCTTTCAAGTCCCCAAAAAGTTAGCTGCTCGGCTTTTATCGCCCCCTTCTGGCAGCGAGAGTAATTACATAAACACTGTCAAAACTTGCAAACATGAGCCTCGAACGTCGCTACTATTGCAGCTCATATAACCCCCAAAAAGTGACTTGTTTCACTATCAGAAATGGATCCATTTGGTCTGATAATGTTTGGAAAGTCTAGAAGAGACAATTCAATTATTTTAACCCCATTCAAGTCCCCAAAAAGTTAGCTGCTTGGTCTCTAATGAGCATGCTCAGTATGCATTTACCCATGCAGCGTGGGAATATCAACACCAACACCAGATTTAATAACTTTATATACTGTGAAATACCAACGTTTACCTGGCAGCGGTAAACTTAACCAGCATTGTGTGAACTCCTTTGTTAAAGGCTTTAATGTAACAGGCGTTCATTTATATTTAAAGGTTCTATACTGCAGGTTTGATCTGCTTTCTACTGGGCAGCAAAGATCTTACATGATAAAAAAATTGACTTTAGCTTTGAGTCAGCATTTTCAAACGTATATTTTAAATATTGCCTCCATATTTATATCACCAGCTCTGCACCATCATCCTGACTTCTGACTCTTAATTTACAACATTTTGATCGATGCATCGTCATGAAAGCATCTTGTATTGTTCCAAGTCAGAGCAAAAGCAGTTATTGGGCTTTAGTTGGTGTAAAGTTTGCCCCTCCAGAAGTTAAAATGTTGAGAACCTTTGGTGTTAAAGTTGTTTTAAAAACACAAGCTGGTTTAACATCAGTGAATTATCATTTATCAAATCTCAGCAGATTCATATCTCAATGATTTCATCTTAAAGGAGAACTCCAGGGGAATTGGTTTTTACATATCAAAGTGAGTTTAAGGTGTAAAAATATGTTTAAATTCTAGTAGTGAAATCTGACAAAAGTGCGTCGAGTGATGTCACGTAAGTCAACGTCGCTTGGGGCAGAAATCTGGAGGTGTGGAGTTAGAAACAAGTGAGGTTAAACAGACCTTTGCTGCTCTTCTTCTCATGTCTGCTGGAGGCTAGCAGCTCCAGGCTACATTAGCAGCTACTAGCACAACAACTTCAAACCTCCAAATGAATTGAACCAGGTCGAGTTGAATTTTGGGTAATGTAGGAAGAAAAGGGAGTAAAGAAAAGATGGCATTACTGCTTCTGGTTGCATCAATTGTCTATCTTTTCCTTTCTAAACTGTCCATCATGAGTCCAGCAGTGTTTCTAGCATTGCAACTCTTCTCATCCTGCAAACTTCTGTCCTCCAAATTAATTATTCCGAGCAAATTCGTCTCTAAAGTTCTTGCTAGAAGAAAAGAACAAATTGTTAATTGAATATTTTATGTGTGACTTTGCATCATACTGTGATACTGTGTCATATATGCTGATATTAGAAAAAGATAATTACCAACCATATCAGACCCAAAATCCACACAGTGCGCTGACAGCCGCCATCGATCTAGCAGAGATCTTTGTCAGGCGTCATTAAATAAGACATCACAAAAACTAACAACAACAAACACCATATAGACACAAACACATTCATCACTCAGGTGATTGTAATCTGCATGATTGAGAGTCAATCAACCGTCAGATCGAACCGATTTAAAACCAGAGCTGGATTTTATACTTTCTGATACTCCCAGTCATTTATACACAGACGCAGCAGGAGGTCACTCAGCTTCACTTCAGATCAGATGATGTGTTTGAATTAAAGTGTTTTATACATCAGCTGGATTCATTTCTAGTTCTTTAGTTTGTTACTTTGGAAATATAATAGGTTACAGATTACTAGTTACTCTATTTAAAATGTAATAAGTAATGTAACTATTTCAATGACTTCATCAAAGTAATGTAACTTATTAAATTTGATGACTTTTCTAATTTTTCTAACCAATGTTTTCATCTGTTAGGGTAAATGTTCCCTCCATCTGTCCTTCCTTCCTTCCTTCCTTGCTTCTGTCCTTCCTTCCTTCCATCTTCCCTTCCATCTTCCCTTCCTTCTTTCCATTCTTCCTTCCTTCCTGCCATCTGTCCTTCCTCCCTTCTTTCTTTCTTTTCTTCGTTCGTTCGTTCCTTCCCTCCTTCTTTCCTTCCTTCCTTCCTTCCTTCCTTCCTTCCATCTTCCCTTTCTTCTTTCCTTCCTGCCATCTGTCCTTCCTTCCTTCATTCTTCTGTCCTTCCTTCCTTCCTTCTTTCCTTCCATTTGAAAATGTATTCATTAGTTCATGTAGATTTTGGAATATAAAATAAAGATATTTGATGAATAAAGTGGGTTTAATTGGTACTATGACTCCATTTAAGCCCATGTCTGCTCCTAATAAGCCCACATCAGGATTTATTTACTAAATATAATAAAAAATATTGATTTGAAAGAATTAAAAACAGTAATATATGTATTCAGTAACATGTTAAATATTAAAAAATGATGAAAAAACCCTCCTGAGTAAAATCTTAAAGGTCTGCCTTCAGATGTAACCTCCTTTGTAATCATCAACAATTTCATCAGTAACTGTAAGGGATTAAATTACTTTTATTTTGTTACTATTATTATGGGTACAGAAAGCGTCACACTTTGTTCCCTCCGTCTGTCTCTGACTCTGTTTTCAGGATGATAAGTTGATCCTGGAGGCTCCGTCATCGCAGCCCAGGGCCCGATCCAAACGCCAGCGCAGAGACACGACCAACGACCTGCTGGAGCTAGTGGTAAACACACACACACACACACATACACACACACACACACACACACACACTAACTCACACACACTCACACACACACACAAATGAAATTTCATGGCAATGGCTCAAAAAAATAGTGCAGAATATTTTTTTAAAAGTGCTGATATTAAAAAATCAAACATAACTTTCCACCCATGTGCTTGAGAGATACAATATATTGTACAATAATACAAATGACTTACTTATTGTATAGTTTTATCAGCTTTATTAGCTTATAAATGAATCACTTCAACTGCATGGACTCATTACAAACTCACACTTTGCAGACAGCTGCTGTTTAAAACCTGCTGAGCTTTATATGAAGTTTTACTGCAGATCATAAAGTTTCCAACTATACCAAATATGGCTGAATTTAATGAAAATCTTTATAAAATGATGCAGAAATTTCAGTTTCACTACCCTTTTTTTTCATTGTTTTTCAATCTTAAATCCAAGTGTGTTTATTTTAATCATCTAAAACTTGAATAAGTGTTTGCATGATGTGTTGTTTCCCGTCTCTGTGTCCAGGTTCAGTTTGGTAATGGAGAGTGGACGGTGGGTTCAGTCTACTACGCCAGGAAAGAAGATCTTCCTCTGGCTATAATCATTCCTGCTGTTATCGTACCGATGCTGCTCTTCATCGCTGCGTCCGTCTACTGCTACAGGTCCGATAGATTACTGACTACTTAAAAGACATAATGAGCACACGTGTTGATGTATGTTTAACTCTGTGTGTGTGTGTGTGTGTGTGTGTGTGTGTGTGTGTGTGTGTGTGTGTGTGTGCGTGTGCGTGTGCGTGCTGACAGGAGGAAGAGTCAGCAGGCGGAGAGAGAGTACGAGAAGGTGAAACATCAGCTGGAGAATCTGGAGGAAAGTGTTCGAGATCGCTGCAAGAAAGAGTTCACTGGTACAAAAACACTTACACATACACTCACACACACTTACACACACACACACTCACATACTATCACACACACATACACACACTCACACACACATACACACTCTCACACACACTTACACACTCACTCACACACACTCACACTCTCTCACACTCTCTCACACTCTCACACACTCTCACACACTCACACACTCTCAAACACACTCACACACCACATACACACTCGCACACACACACACTCACACACACATGCACACTCACATGCTCACACACACTCACACACTCTCATACACACTCACACCCACACGCTCACACACACATACACACTCACACACACTCTCACACACTCTCACACTCTCACACACTCTCACACTCTCACACACTCTTAAACACACTCACACATTGTCACACGCTCTCTCTCTCACACACACACACACACACTCCCTGAAACTCTACAAAGACATTAAGAGATCGGGGTGAAAGGAGTGTCGTTGGTATTTTCTGATTTTACTGGAGATGAAAAACAAAACTTAAAAAACTTTAATTGGGTCAGACTCTTTCAAAATAGGCGACCCAGATTTTTCTCCTCGTCTGTAGGTCAAACAAACAAAACACAACCTCAAACTGAGAGTTGCTGAGCGTGACGCTGCCATTAGAAACATTTATAAATATATATACATAAATATTACATCATTTCTCTGCACTTACAAGGAGTTAAAACCATGATGTCATTCTTGTAACTCTCTGTAATATTAAGCCATGCCAAGTTTCTCTGAAAACTATAATTTTGTTATAAGAAGCTAAATGTTAAACACGTTGTTTTCCTTTAATTAAGTCACATTAAAGTCATTTCAGTGTGTGATGAATATGTTTCAACCCTTCATTTAACTAAATATGCCAAACTGCTCAATTTGCTCATTAGAGAAGGAAGGAGGGAGGAAGGAAGGGAGGGAGGAAGGAAGAAGGGAGGGAGGGAGGAAAGAAGGAAGGAGGGAGGGAGGGAGAAAGGAAAAGAGGAAGGGAGGAAGGAAGGACAGAGGAAAGAAGGAAGGGAGGAAGGTAGGGGGAGGAAAGAAAGAGGGACGGAGGGAGGAAGGGAAGGAAGGAAGGAAGGAAAGAATGAGGGAGGGAGGGAGGAAGGAAGGACAGAAGGAAGGTATAAAGGGGGATGGAGGAAGGAAGGGAAGAAAGAGAGAGGAAGGAAAGAAAGAGAGATTAACCCCTCCTGTTGTCCTCGAGAGAAGGAAGGAAGGGAAGATGGACAGAGGAAAGAAGGAAGGGAGGAAGGAAGGACAGAGGAAAGAAGAAAGGGAGGAAGGATGGAAAGGAAGGAAGGAAGCAGGGAAGGAAAGAAGGAGGGAGGAAGGAAGGGGGATGGAGGAAGGAAAGAAGGAAGGGAAGAAAGAGAGATGGAGGGATGGAGGAAGGAAAGAAGGAAGGGAAGAAAGAGGGATGGAGGAAAGAAAGAAGGAAGGGAAGAAAGAGAGATGGAGAGATGGAGGAAGGAAAGAAAGATGCTGCTGCTTTGACTCAGACATCAGAAACTTTGCTTCAGGATTTCTTGGCGAGCTCAGCGGACCGTTTTCCAGTTTGCCTTTTTCTGGTTTTGACAGCTCCGTTACTGAGCTCGAGGAATCAGCCGGAGCTCTCATCATGTTTGGATGTCAGATGTTTTTAACACAGAGACTTACAGAGTTAGAGACTTACAGAGTTAGAGACTTACAGAGTGGGGAATATTCAATTTAAAGTGGTTAAATCCTCCTTTATATAAAGAGATTAACCTTTGTGTCGTCCTCCCGGGTCAAATTGACCCCGTCTGTTTTGACTGTTCTTTCCTTCCTCCCTCCTTCTTTCCTTCCTCCCTTCCTCCCTACCTCCTTTTTTCTTTCTTTCCTCCGTCCTTCCTTTCCTTCCTCCCTTCCTTCCTTGCCTCCTTCCTTCCTCCCTCCTTTCCTTCCTTCTTCCTTCCTTCCTCCCTCCCTCCTTTCCTTCCTTCTTCTTCCCTTCTTCCTCCCTTCCTTCCTTCCTCCCTCCTTTCCTTCCTTCTTCCTCCCTCCCCTCCTTCCATCTGTCCTTCCTCCCTCCCTCCTTCTCTCTTTCTTTCCTTCCTCTCTCTTTCCTCCCTTCCTTCTTTGCTTCCTACATCCCCCTTTCTTCTTTCCTTCTGTCCTTCCTTCCTCCTTCTCTCTTTCTCTCTTTCTTTCTTCCCCCTACCTTCCTCCCTTCCTTCTTTCGTCTGTCCTTCTTTCCTTCCTTCCTTCTTCCTCCCTTCCATCCTTCCTTCCTCCCTCCCTTCCTTCCTTCTTCCTCCCTTCCTTCCTTGACTCGAGGACAACAGGATAGAAATCCATAAAACATACAGTATAACACACACAAACTGAATAAACATGGATATATAACTCTCTGTTTCTCTCCGTCCGTCTGTCAGATTTGATGATTGAAATGGAAGACCACACCAACGACCTGAGCGAAGCCCGCATCCCCTTCCTCGACTACAAAACTTACACCGACCGAAACTTCTTCCTGCCCTCCAAAGACGGCGCCGCCAACAATGCCATGATCACGGGGAAAATACAAATCCCAGAAGCTCGCAAGGCCATCGTGGCTCAGGCGCTCAACCAGTTCTCCAACTTGCTGAACAGTAAAACCTTTCTCATCAATGTGAGTTTTGGTTCCTCTCTCTCCTTCTTTTTTGTGTTTGTCTTACTCTCTCGATCACTTCACGCTATTTGAAATCATAACAGTCCTCTTTAATCTTCGTGTCGTCCTCCCGGGTCTAATTGACCCCGTCTGTTTTGACTGTTCCTTCTTTCCTCCCTTCCTTCCTTCCGTCTGTCCTTCTTCCCTCCCTCCTTCTCTCTTTCTTTCCTTCCTCTCTCTTTCCTCCCTTCCTTCTGTCCTTCCTTCCTTCTTCCCTCCCTCCCTCTCTCTTTCTTTCCTTCTTTCTTCCTTCCTTCCTTCCTCCCTTCCTCTTTTCCTTTCTCCCTCCTTCTCTCTTTCTTTCCTCCCTTCTTTCTTCCTTCCTTCCTTCCTCTCTCCTTTCCTTCCTTCTTCCTTCCTCTTTTCCTTCCTTTCCTTCCTTCTTCCTCCCTTCCTTCCTTCCTCCCTCTTTTCCTTCCTTCTTGGTCCCTTCCTTCTTTCGTTCCTCCCTCTTTTCTTTCCTTCTTCCTCCCTTCCTTCCTTCCTCCCTCCCTTCCTTCCTTCTTTCCTCCCCCCTTTCTTCCTTCCTTCCTTCCTTCCTTCCTTCCTTCCTTCCTTCCTTCCTCTCTCCTTTCCTTCCTTCTTGCTCCCTTCCTTCCTCCATCCCTTCCTTCCTTCTTCCTCCCTTCCTTACTTCCTCCCTCCGTTCCTTCCTTCTTCCTCCCTTCCTTCCTTCCTCCCTCCCTCCCTTCCTTCCTTCTTCCTCCCTTCCTTCCTTGACTCGAGGACAACAGGAGGGTTAAGGTCTTCTAGCATTTGTTAAAAACACTGAAACTTGCTGTTTCCTCTCTGAAGAAGAAGAACTATCTAAACATTACAGGTAGATACATATATATATTGTTTGTGCATCTTCTGCGTCTAGTTCATCCACACGTTGGAGAGTCGTCCGGACTTCAACGCCCGTACTCGTGGTTATTTCGCCTCCTTGCTGACGGTGGCGCTGCACGGCAAACTGGAGTATTACACCGACATCACGAGGACACTGCTGCTCGAGCTGATGGACGAACACGTGCAGAACAAAAACCCCAAACTCATGCTGAGGAGGTGAGAAAAAAACTCTAAAAGATAACCGTGTTAATAACGTAGAAAGTTCGGGAAAGTAAGGTGAATAATTTGTACTTTTTTAGGCTGTAATTATACCATGATTACAAGTAAACCACCTTCAACCCTCCTGTTGTCCTCAAGAGGAGGAAGGGAGGAAGAAGGAAGGAAAGGAGGGAGGATGGAAGGAAGGAAGGGAGGAGGAAGGAAGGAAAGGAGGGAGTGAGGGAGGAAGGAAGGAAGGAAAGGAGGGAGGGAGGAAGGAAAGGAAGTAAGGAAAGAGGGAGGGAGGAAGGGGAAAGGAAGGAAGGACAGAGGAAGGAAGGAAAGAAGGAAGGAAAGGAGGAAGGGGGAAGGAAGGAAGGAAGGACAGAGGAAAGAAGGAGGGAAGGACGGGGGTAGGAAAGAAAAAGAAAGGGGGGAGGGAGGGAGAAAGGAAAAGAGGTAGGGAGGAAGGAAAGAAGGAAGGGAGGAAGGTAGGGGGGAGGAGAGAAAGAGAGAAGGAGGGAGGAAAGGAAGGAAGGAGGGAAGGAAAGGAGGCAGGGAGGAAGGGAAGGAAGGAGGGAAGGAAGGAAAGAAGGAGGGAGGGAGGAAGGACAGATGGAAGGAAGGAAGGGAGGAAAGAAGGAGGGAGGGAGGAAGGACAGATAGAAGGAAGGAAGGGAGGAAAGAAGGAACAGTCAAAACAGACGGGGTCAATTTGACCCGGGAGGACGACACGAAGGTTAAATGTTACCTGAGAATTGTCCCTCCAGGCTTCTGTACTTCAGCTCGAGTCATTATGTGTTTTTTTTTGTCTTGTGTTTGTGTTTCCAGGTCGGAGACGGTGGTGGAAAGGATGCTCTGTAATTGGATGTCCATCTGTCTCTATCAGTTCCTCAGGGTAACACACATTCTTTCACGTATTCTGTTGTTTGTCCTCTTTCTTCGATTTTGTTTTTTTCCTTTTCGATCTGCTCGGCTTTCTTCTTCAGTTCTGGTCCCCGTCTGTCCCAGTCGGTTATAATTGACTCCAAAATATTTTGCTGTGTGTCTCGCTATGATGAAACCTCAGTGTACCTGGTGTGGGTTTTTGTCCCCCTCTCTGTTGTGTTGAGTTTTGAGCTTTTTTCTGTGAAGTTTGTACAGACTGACAGCAGCAGCTAATATGTTGTGCTGATGTTCAGAGTTTGCAGAGTTTAATGCTCACACAAGTGTATTTACTTGTTGTGACTATAACCATGATGATAAGATTATATATTTCATGTGTTTTCCATTAAGTGAGCACCAAAAATAGTGGAAAATAAACAACAACTAAAGTAAAATAAAATGGTAAAAACAACAAAAAACACACCAAAAAAGCAATAGACAAGGAACACAGCTGTCAAATACTGATTAAGGGTTTTAAAGTTTTATTGAGTATGTTTAAAAAAGTCTCTGAAACAACTAAAACTCTCCTCTGAAACTGAAACTAGAGGCAGACAAATCAGCTTTAAGGAGCTTTATAGTTGAGTTTCAGCTCATTGTTTAGCTGTCCGGCTGCAACTTTACTGTTTTAGTTCACTCTCAGCGTTCTCATAGTGTTGTTTTCTACTGTTCACTACCTGCTCAGCACCAAACAAACAGACACAGTTATCTGTAGACTAGCTGGTGAACATAGTGGAGCATTTAGATATTTCCCTCAGGAGTTGGTAGAGAGCTAAAAGAGAGAGAATATTGGACTTTACATTCAGCAGGTGGACAGAAACACAACTCCTAATGAATGATAATGTTGCTGGATGTGGAGGAAAAAAAGCATATATCAACTTAAAAGATGATGTCAGTGATTTGATTGCTACTTGTTTCTGCTGCCCCCAAGTGGCCAAAATCAATTACTGCAGGTTTAACACTTAAAGTCACATCTGTTCACTGATCCTTCACATTAAGAAAAAGGCTAAGTTCAAATCTGTACATGCATATAACCTTAATGTTTTCCACTTGAGCTTCAACTTTATTACTATCCCGAAGGAAATTTGGTCTACAGCAGCCATCAAGCACAGCATGAAAAGCATAATAATGGAGTCAACCATCCGCTCGACACTCGACAACCAAGGGGTTAGGGTTAATTTAAATGTTTTTCTGTTCTTGTTTTAGGACACAGCAGGAGAACCTTTATACAAACTGTTCAAAGCTTTGAAGCATCAGGTGGAGAAAGGACCGGTGGACGCCAAGATGAAGAAAGCCAAATACACTCTGAACGATACGGGACTGCTGGGAGACGACGTCGAATACTCCGTCCTGGTTAGTAAAAACACAGTTTAAACAACGTGCATTCATGAAGACCACAGTTAGTATTTTATAACATAAAACCAGGTTTATGTCTCTTTTTACATTCAAAGCAATGCCTGTATTTCACATTTAACCCCTTGTGTGGATCATAGTATGATTGACCGTTGTGTGTTTGTCTCATCAGACTCTGCAGGTTTTGGTGCACGGGGAAGGACCGGACGTGACTCCAGTTAAGGTGTTGAACTGTGACACCATCTCTCAGGTGAGTCTTATCTCTTCTTCTCTCAGTTTTCACCCATCAGGAGCCAAATAGTTCACGTTTTCTCATTTTGGGTGTCATGTCGCACCAATACATGTCGCTATTTCATATAAACCTCGTATCATATCTCCATATTTCATCATAAATCAATGCTATTGGTCACACTTTATGTCTGTCTGTGGGTTTTACAAACATTTAATCAATGAAAAACAGCTGACTAAATATCATTACCCCCATTGCATGTTTTTATCTCCTGAAAATTAACGGTTTTAAGACCTGCAAGAATCACAACCCAATCAACTCAATTTAAGTCTTTTTGGTATCTTTGCAAAAGAAATGGAGTTTATACAATTGATGAAATTATAATTGAGACTGGGTTTAGATTTTATTTGATGTAATTTAACCTTTATTTAACTCGGCGAGACAAGATCGGTTATTGGTATATTTCTTACTTACAATGACGGCCTGAAAAAAGAAGACACTTGAAAGGGGACAACAACAAAAAATGACAATCAAACAGAAGTAAAACATTAGACTGAAAACAGGAGGATGAATATCTAAGAAGAGTTTAATAAATGAGTGTAAGTTCAGCTGTTACTGGATTTACTGGCAGTGTAGAAAAGCGTGATTTTAGTCTTTTGGGGTTTAAAACTTGAGGTATAAATTAGTAAAAATGTTCCTCTCTCTCTCTCTCTCTCTCCCTCCTCTCTCCTCTCTCTCTCTCTCTCTCTCTTCTCTCTCTCCTCTCTCTCTCTCTCTCTCTCTTCTCTCTCTTCTCTCTCTCTCTCTCTTCTCTCTCTCTCTCTCTCTCTCTCTCTCTCTCTCTCTCTCTCTCTCTCTCTCTCTCTCTCTCTCTCTCTCCAGGTAAAAGAGAAGATCATCGATCAAGTGTACAGGAATCTGCCGTACTCACAGAGGCCAAAGGTGGAGAGTGTTGCTCTGGGTAAGAAACACACACACACGCACACACACACACACACACACACACACACACACACACACACACACACACACACACACACACACACACACACATAGTTTGACATGGAAGAGTTTGCTCCCTCATATTGTGAGTGTGGTATAGAGTTTGTCTCCCCCTAGAGGTCAGTGGAGGAACTACAGGGTTTTATTGGGAATGTATTTTGGTTGAGTTTGATATTCTTTTACTTCTAGTTTTTCTTTAAAGAGATATCACAGGTGAGGTGATAGGACTCACAGTGCTGCATTGTATCAAAAAACATGCTTTTTAAAAAGTCTCGTTAATGGGCGTGTTGTGATTGCTTCAGTTTTTAAATTATCATGAACTTTTAAAAAGACAGTTATGTCCGATGGCACCGATTCATAATCATAATCTCGTTGGTCTGCAGAGTGGCGTCCAGGCTCCACCGGTCAGATCCTGTCCGACCTCGACCTGACCTCCCAGAAAGAAGGACGCTGGAAGAGACTCAACACTTTAGCTCATTACAATGTAAGTTCAGTCTGTGTCTGAAAAGCCTCCAAACAAAAATTTATGACATTCATCAGGTGCAAAAGATGCCTGGTTTCACACAACTGTATAATAACATACAATAAACTATATTATAGGGGCTCTATTAGAATATCTTTACATCATTTCCAGTTAAAAACTCCTTATTTATCTTCTACTGGCTCTTTATGCAGCCCTTCAATTCAGCCTCTGTCTGTAACAGGCCGTTTTAAGAGCTGCTACCCCTGCATGTTTTAGTTATCTCCTTACACTAACACACCTGATTCTAACTAGTAGCTCATTATCAAGCAGCTGAAGTTTGTCAACAGGCTTGATAACGGGTTAATAATTAATAAAAAAGATGTGTTAGATTAGGGAGAAACCTAAGGCGATTGATTAACTGGCCCTGGAAGCTACATAAACACACAATAATGTCTCTTCTTTTCCTCTTTTTTTTACTCAAAATATAAACTTATCAAACACATCCGTACATGTTTGAAACCCAAATCAGGTGAACGACAACATTCGCATCAAAGACTACGTAACAGACGACGGACGTTTTTAGACTTGTGCAAACAATCAGACACCATCATGAGGAAGAGGTAGATGTTACTTTGAAGCCCTGACTTTTGACTTGCAGGAAGCATTTTTAGGTTTTTTTGTAATTTACTTTTTATTGATATCAAAATACATAATTCCTTCCACCTGTATAATGTATTCTACACTTCTACAAAAGCAGTACAAGACCTCTGTACAGGAGATGCAAACCATAAACAGTCCTTTTTCTCTTGAGAGAAAGCAGGGAGCATCTTAAGTTTTGGAGCTCTGACCATGTTTAAGATTCAACACTATAACAGTATATAAATGAGCATAATAAAAGAGGAAAGGTCATCCAAAATGCCTCTGATATGATCCTAAACTGTTATTACTTCTGTCTGTATAAAACACTTTCTATCACTTTATTTAATGTATTTCAGCCTTTGTCACTAGTCACTGGAGAGACGAGAGTTTATGGTCCTGCTTCACACTATGTTGTGTTTTTTAATCATCTTCGTCTCCGTGTGTTGGAGCTCAAACCTCTTTTCTGCAGAAACAAGTAAAATGTCGAGCCACACGAGACTCGTCTTCACGCCGCATGAAAACCAACAGACACTAAAACAATCCTTCAGTCGCCCCTCTGACATTTAAAGAAAGAGAAAAAAAGAAAGATTTATTGAGAAGCCAGAAGTAAAGTCGTCCTCTGTGTAACTGTGGCAGTCGGACGCTCTCTCTCTCTCTCTCTCTCTCTCTCTCCCTCTCTCTCACTCTCTATCTCTGTCTCTCTCTCTCTCCCTCTCTCTCTCTCCCTCTCTCTCACTCTCTCTCTTTCCCTCTCTCTCACTCTCTATCTCTCTCTCTCTCTCTCTCTCTCTCTCTCTCTCTCTCCTCGCCCCCTTTCCCTCTCTCTCCCTCCCTCTCCCTCTCCCTTTCCCTCTCTCTCCCTCTCTCTCTCTCTCTCCCTGTCTCTCTCCCTCTCTCTCTCTCTCTCTCTCCCCCCCCCTCTCTCTCTCTCTCTATCTCCTCCTTCCCTCTCTTTCTCTCTCTCTCTCTCCCTCTCTCTCTCTCTCTCTCTCTCTCTCTCTCTCTCTCTCTCTGTGAGTCACTGTCGATTTCTTGTCTTCCAGGTTCGGGATAACGCCACGTTGGTTCTGTCCAGAGTTTTACACACACAGGCGTTCCACCAGCACCAGGACAGCTATGAAGAGAGTAAGTATGCACACACACATACACACACACACACACACCAAACACACACACACACATAAAATAAAGAAAAAAGTAAGGTATAAACAACCAGCGTTTCTCACTGTGTTTCCTCACTCATAGAAAACGCTCTGCTGGAAGACGACAACACCTTCCATCTGGTGAGACCGGCGGACGACATCGACGAGGGGAAGTCGAAGAGAGGCAGCATGAAGGACAAGGCCATGACCAAAGCCATCACTGAGATCTACCTGACCAGGCTGCTGTCTGTCAAGGTGTGTGTGTGTGTGTGTGTGTGTGTGTGTGTGTGTGTGTGTGTGTGTGTGTGTGTGTGTGTGTGTGTGTGTGTGTGTGTGTGTGTGTGTGTGTGTGTGTGTGTGTGTGTGTGTGGGGTCAAACTCATTTTCATTCAAAGGCCATAAACAGCCCAATTTGATCTGATGTGGGCCGGATTATTAATTATTAAGTAGGAAGGAAGGAAGGAAAGATAGAAGAAAGAGAGGAAAGACAGATGAAAGAAAGAATGAAAGGAAGAAAGAAAGATAGAAAAGAAAAGAAGATAGGAAGGAAGGTAGGAAGGAAGGAAGGAAAATAAGACAGGAAGGAAAAATAGAAGGGAGGAAGTACAGATGAAAGAATGAAAGAAAGAAAGATAGGAAGGAAGTTAAGAAGGAAGGACAGATATTTTTGCACAATTTATTAAAAAAAATGCACAAAAAAGGACAACTAACATATAATATACAGCGTAGAGATGATACTTTTAATTATTCTCTCCTGCAAATGTGACTGAAATCATGACATTGATTTTAAAGAAAAGAGGAGACAGAAAATGACAGAGAAAGTTTATTTTAAGACCAAATCAGATCTTAACTGCTGGACATTAAATCTTTTATAGCTGTGAAGAGAAACTTTCAGGATAATATATCTGCATTTATCTCCACCATACTGTCATTTATCTGTTTCCAACTCTGTAATATTTATATGATCAATAATCATGTGTATATTTGTGTGTTTCAGGGCACTTTGCAGCAGTTTGTGGACGATTTCTTCCGCAGCGTCTTGTGCTCGAACGCCACCGTTCCTCCGGCCGTCAAATACTTCTTTGACTTCCTGGACGAGCAGGCGCTGAGACACGACAACGTAGACGAGGAGACGCTCCACATCTGGAAAGACTAACAGGTACCACACCCAATAATAAGTATTATCTGTCAGAAGTTTGAATGGATGAATTAATGAAATCTTTATTGTCTTTATTGCCAGAAAACATCAAAGCATCATCAGCCATACATGACCAAAAATAATGTGTAACAACAGAAATAAAGAAACATAATTTGGGTAATAGATAAAAGTACATAAAGAGCAAATTCTTGAATTGTGTAGTCTGTGTAATGTCAGAATATTCACATAATTAGTTCAGTTTTTTTGAGTTTACGTATCTACGTTTCTAGAGATTAAGGTGATTTAAAATTCCTCGTTTTGTCCGACCAGCAATTAAAAACCAAAAGATATCCAATTTAAAATGATATGATAATGTTTTGTTTTTTCTTCTTTTAAACATTCGAAATAAAAAAATCTAATCCTCATATTTATGAAGCTGGAAACAGACCCCAAACAAAAAAATCCCAATAAATAAACCCAATAAAAAACTGTAAGTGTTTTCATTACCGATTATGGTTTGGTAAGAAGATCATAAAATTCCCTTCACATACATCTTTAAAATTGCTCGGTTTGTTTGTCTAACAGTGGAAAAAATACCCAAGATATCCAATTTAAAATGATATTAACATTGAAAAGCAGCAAATCCTCACATTTAAAAGATAGAATTAGATTATTAGGTTTTTACTTGATAAATGACTAAAAAATGACTCGATCACCAACATTTTTATTGTTTTTTCTACCATTTAGCGGAGTGCTAAGTGAGTAACCAACTAAATATGTCATCTCTCAAGACAAAACAAGGTGTGAAATATGTGGAAAAACATAAAAATCTTGTTGTTTTAGCACCAGATGTTAAAAAATATGAGGCTTTAACTCTCCACAGACTTCACACACTGATCCATCCTGTCAGTAAACGACTCTGACTGGTTGATATGTGATTCTTTTTAACTGATTCAGTGTCTTTCCAGCGTCTCTTCAAAGCTTGTTCTGAATCTCAGCTGGAGACACAACGTGCAAAAAAAAGAAAAAGCCCTGCTAAGAGAAATCATTAAGCTTGCTTCTCAAGCTGCGTGTGCACATTACACCTCATCAACCGGTGTGATATGTCCTCCTCACAGCTAAAGAAGTCGGCCACATGAAAGCACTGATTTAATTGGCAGGTTGTTATCGGCAACGGGTAAATGATGACAGAGCAGAAAAACAAGAAGAAGAAGAAAAAATGGAGACAGATGGGAGAGACACACACTTCTTCTTCTTCTTCCTCTTCCACCCCTCTAACTTTTTATCAAACTGGCCTTGAGCTCGGACTGTCAATCACACACACACACACACACACACACACACACACACACACACACACACACACACACACACACACACACAAACAAGCTGGACAATGAAATATTCATCAGTCGTAGTGAATTATTGACGAGGGTTATGGTCTGTGGGGGGGAAGAGACGGAGGGAGGAGATGAAAGGATGGAGATGGAGGAGGGAGGGGAGAGTGAAGAGGAAACAAGAGTGTCAGCAGGTCTTTTTAAAAAGTGAGGAGAAGTTTAAGATTTAGTCAGAAAGCCTCGAAGAAGTGTTTTAAATGTTTTATTAATTGATGTTAAATTCAGTTTCACGAGTCTTGGTCCGTTTTTTTGGCTGCAGATGTCCTGACCTCTATGCTCTCTCTCTTTCTCTCTCTCTCTCTAACTTTCTCTCTCTCTCTCTGTCTCTGTCTCTCTCTCTCTTTCTTCCTATCTTCTGCAGTCTGCCTCTGCGGTACTGGGTGAACATCCTGAGGAACCCCCACTTCATCTTCGACGTCCACGTGACGGAGGTGGTGGACGCGTCGCTGCACGTCATCTCTCAGACTTTCATGGACGCCTGCACCAAGACGGAGCACAAACTCAGCAGGGTCAGTTTGCAGAAAAGCAAAAAAAATAAACATGCAAAACTCATATTTATCTTCTCAGTATATTACATTTAGGATGTTGAAAAGTTAGCATTGCAGGTTCGATAACAAAAACAATGATATCTAAGTTAATACAAGTCGAAATTTAGCACAAATTATAACCTTAATACTAGAAAACCTGCATAAGAAAAAACATTTTAATGCATGTTTCCATTGAAAGCTGTTAAGCAAATATTTGGGAGCATGCACAGCACATAAAACACATAAATCAGTCTGACACATATAAAGACAAATCCTCAGTTAAGACAGAGGGCAGTCAGGTGCAATTGAGTTTTAGTGCTGACAAAGCTGAGTAGTAATTAACCGTGTCTTTAAATGAGCCTCAAATTAACTGCATGTGTCCAGTTTTGTTAATAGCTGCAGCTTTAACAGAGACTGCACACTGACTGAAAGAAGAGCGGAGGATAACACACTCTCCCTCCTGCTGCACCAACATGCAGATGTTTATAACAGTTGATAAACTTGTCTGAGCAGAGGAGAAGTCGAGCTTATGTGTAATTTTATACATGAGATAAACATTTACATATTTAAACCTACAGTGCAGGACTTCTGGTGCATTAAAGCACTTGAGAAACAGGTGCACATAATGTTGTTTAACTCCTTTCAGCAGCCAGATGAAGCTCTCTGTATTTCACTTTATAAAGAGATCTCATGTTCGGCTGGTTAATGGTGCAACTTTTTTATACTTTCCAAATGTTATCAGATCAAATTCTGATGGTTGTGTGACGCTCAAAACTATTTATACACAGTTTAACAGCCACAGTGACAGCAGGTTACAGTCCAATGGGCCTTCAAAAGTATGTTTTTGGGCAATTGGATCAATTAAATGCCTTGACTGAATCCTTTATTGTTATTACACAATGCACAATGAAATTAAGTGTCTCCATTGGTTCATACAGTAAACATAACTACACACAATAACATGAAACTTAGTAGAGTTAGTAGACACATTAAAGTCTGTATAAGTAAATAAAAACACACAATAAATATGTAGTAATACAAGTGCATAACAGTTCATTTGTGCGTATTGATCATTTGGAAGTGTTTAAAATATGATTGCACTCAGGATAAAATACCTCTTATAAATATTCCTGGTTGCTAAAGGAACTCAGATTATATATATACACATTTTTTTCATAAACACTTGTGATAAAGAGATGTAATGGAGGGAATTTAATAATTATAAATAACTAAAAATTAAAAAAAAAAAAAAAAAAGAAAGAAAGGAACAAAAAATATTTACATGTATATTAACTTGAATTAAGGAAAAGGATCATATATACATAAAATGCTGCCATGTAACTATACTATATATCTGTAAAAGGCCAATAAAATCGGTTGGGCTCTGATAGAAATGATCAAAACAGAGAAAAAAGCTCCAAAAATATGCAAAGGGTGAAGTTGAGGGAATAATCCTTGTTTATAATAACCAGACAAACACTCACCTGTAAACCACATCTACACTGTAATGGATACATCTGTGTAAATATCGACTCATATTTCAGAAAAGTTACAAAAGTTAATCAAGAAAATTGTTGTTTCTCCTCTTTTTGCTCAACTATGGTAAAAAGCAGTGGTTTTCCTCCTACTCTCATGATCACTGTTTACTGTTTTTGTGTTTCAATAAAGCCAAAAACATCATTAACATGTGAAAGTTGAGAGTGTATGTTAAACCTCCGTGTCGTCCTCCCGGGTCAAATTGACCCTGTCTCTTTTGACTGTTTGACTCCCTTCCTTCCTTCCATCTGTCCTTCTTCCCTCCCTCCTTCTCTCCCTCCTTCTCTCTTTCTTTCCTTCCTCTCTCTTTCCTCCCTTCCTTCTTTCGTTCCTTCCTCCTTCTTTCCTTCTTTCCTTCCTTCCTCTCTTCCTTCTTTCCTCCCTCCCTGCTTCTCTCTTTCTTTCCTCCCCCTAGCTTCCTTCCTTCCTCCCTTCCTCTTTTCCTTTCTCCCTCCCTCCCTCCTTCTCTCTTTCTTTCCTCCCTCCTTTCCTTCCTTCCTCCCTCCCTCCTTTCCTTCCTTCTTCCTTCCTTCTTTCCTTCCTCCCTCTTTTCCTTCCTTCTTCCTCCCTTTCTTCCTTCCTTCCTTCCTTCCTTCCTCCCTCTTTTCCTTCCTTCTTCCTCCCTTCCTTCCTTCCTCCCTCCTTTCCTTCCTCCCTCTTTTCCTTCCTTCTTCCTTTCTTCCATCTTTCCTTCCTCCCTCCCTTCCTTCCTTTCTTGACTCGAGGACAACAGGAGGGTTAAGTAAGAAAAAAGTTCCTTACTACTTCACTGGCTGTTGTCTAAAAAAGTGTTTCTGGGACACGAGAGCAGCAGACGAGGAGTCCGGCTGATGGAGAGCGTCTGCAGCTCAGGAGTTAATTACAGCTGTTAATCACCAAATAAACCCCTGGACTGTTTAAACATCACACACTGATCATAATTAACAGAGCAGAGGATCCAAGAGAGGATTCCTCTCTCTGGAAAACATCCTGAGTTGACATTGAAGAGAATTAAATATTTAAAAAAATATATGTAATCTGGATTTTTTTTTTGTGTGTCGCTGCAGGAGTCTCCTAGCAACAAGCTGCTCTATGCTAAAGAGATTTCAACGTACAAGAAGATGGTGGACGAGTGAGTTTGTTACATTATACACACTAAAAATGAACAAATGTGTGTATGATTGCATTTAGGATTGTTTCAGGAGATCCATCAGTTAGAGATTTTTTACATTTTACAGCAAAAAGTCTAAATTGTAAATTTATAAGTCTATAATAAGTCTATAAGTATTATTTATAAGTTTATAATATGACTAATTTTATCAGTCTTTAATAAGTCTACTCATGTCTATAATGATAAATTAGTTGAAAATGTTTCTTCTGTTATGAGTTGTTAACAGCAATAAATAAACATATTTAATAAGTTTGCTTTAAAGAAAAGTTTAAAAACATATCTATTCTAGATATATGTCTATTGCAACATCTAAAAAAGTTGGTCGTACATATGAAGAGAAATGTTCTGAGCATGTTGTGACAGTAAGATAAATTAAATAATCATTTGAAGATGTTTTACATTTTTTACTGTTTGTAAACTTTGTTTTTATTCTCTTCAGTTATTACAAAGGCATCAGACAGATGGTTCCAGTCAGTGACCAGGACATGAACACACACCTCGCTGAGGTTTCCAGGGTATGAACCACAGTGTGTGTGTGTGTGTGTGTGTGTGTGTGTGTGTGTGTGTGTGTGTGTGTGTGTGTGTGTGTGTGTAGGTGTGTGTAGGTGTGTGTAGGTGTGTGTAGGTGTAGGTGTGTGTGTGTGTAGGTGTGTTAAATGTGTGTAAATGTGATTGTGTAACTATGCCACAGTCAGGCTTTAATGGACTCTAAAGGATGAAACTATGGATTGTTGATAAAGTTAAGCTGTAATCCAGTTTAAAGGACCAACAGTCAGGAGCCTAAATGAACATTAAAGCTGTTTATCTTGCTGTAATCATTCCTCCTGTTCATACTGACCATTAGAAGATCCCTTCATAATGTTTACAATGGAAGTGATGGAGGACTAAATCCACAGTGATGTATTTAAAAGTTGATCTGAAGCTAATATGAAGCTTCAGCTTTGTCCAAAATGAGTCAAATCAAGTGTTCTATGTTTCAATGTTACAGTGTTTTTAGTGCCGAAGTCCCTCTTTCTATTACTTCCACCACAGGAAGTAATGATTACAGTGAAGAAAACTTCTTTCAATTTTAATTTGGGCATCTGACTGTTGTTTTAAGAAACCTACCCTTTAAAGTTTAGCTCTATACTATAATGAAATGTAATCAGCAATGTCCAAAATCAACCTGTAAAGAGCTGGTGAGCTAAACACAGAATTAACCATAAAAAGAATAATTAATTTCATTTTATCTTTAAATGACTGAAGTATTTAATTGTGTGTGCAGTTGAATTTCTCGTCAATGTGAAGAAAAATTTGCTGTTTTTCCACCTTGTAATAGAAATAAAACCACTAATCATACATTTTAGCCTTTTAGCCTGTTGTTGTGAAAACCTTTTTAAATTTGGATGATTTTCTGTCTGAGAGGATTTGTAATTGTGTGTTTTTGTTTCTCCTCCTGCAGCAACACACAGACAAACTGAACACCCAGGTGGCCTTACATCAGCTCTACCAGTACGCCAGCAAGTACTACGACGTGGTGAGATATGCCTTTCCACTTCCTAACGTTAAATAAATTGATTATTAAACAAGATTAAACTAAATACTTGCTTCAGATGTGCTGAAAACAACAGATTTAATGCTTAAAATAGAGCCAAAATCGGCACAGATGAGAACATTTAATGTGGTTAAAGTCAGTAAATCTTCACTGATAAATGAATGTGGGAGATTGTTTATACTGTATGAAAAGTTTCTCCTTAACTTCATTGTGTTCAAAAACTCAAAAACAAAATTTGCACACATGCCAGACCCGGCGAAAGAATTAGATTTTTTATTGTTTGCGGTAATGGGCCTCATAAAATGGCTCAACAGCGCCCCCTATGCACATGAAAAAAATTGAGCCCCTCGTCCCAGATTGACATAGACAAATGAAATTCGGTACACATATGTATCATAACAAGACGCACAAAAAAGTCTATTGGACCTATACCTTAACTCGAACAGGAAGTCGGCCATTTTTGAATCAAATTTGCGATTTTGGCGCCATTTCCGTGATTTTCCATGCATCTTACGTTTACGAACTCATCGTACAGATTTAATCCGACTGACTTCAAATTCAGGCATTACAATCTTAAGACATTGTAGATGAAACATTATCAAAATCTTTCAACTATGTTAAACCTGCTGGCCGGGGCGTTGTGGTGAATTTCGCTATTTTTGGGCGAGACAGTTTCTTTATTTTTATTTTCCTCTACAATTATTAAAGTGATGACAAAACAATGAAAAATGGGGCTCTTTATATTTTTTATTAGTTGAATTGAACTGTTCTGTCTGCTGAAAGCTAAATAAAAAAGTTGTTTGTTTAAATTTGAGCAAAAATCAGGTAAACAATTTAAATTTGTATTGTTATTTTTTGTTATTATTTCAGATCATCCAGTCACTGGACGAGGATCCAGCAGCCCAGAATAAACAGCTCACCCTCCGCCTCCAACAGATCGCCGCCGCCCTGGAGAACAAAGTCACCGACCTCTGACCTTTAACCTCACGGAGGGGGGTCAATGGTAGGAGCTAATGGAGCTACTAAAACACACGATGACGTTTTCCCATTTTAAAAGGACTTTTAAAAAAAAAAAAAGGAGGACGAGCTTTACAAGACTTTTTCCGAAATGTTTTGACCGTGTACGGACTGAAGCGGGAGGAGGAGGCTTAAGTGGAGACACAGGAAGCTGTTGACCATATAAGGACTGAAAAGAAAGAAAGAAAGGAGGGAGGAGTTATGGGACTCCAAAGAAAAGGTGTTGACGAGTGGAGATTTTTTTTTGGGACAATTGAAGTGTTGAAAGTAAGAGTGGTGGAAACTGAAGCGCTCGTTTATGGAAAGGCATACTTCCACTTGGCATCCCAAAGAAAACACCAAGGGGAGGGGGATGCAAAATGGTGCGTAACAATGGGAGATATCACTCTGTAAAATCAAAGGGTTTATGTTTTTGTTTTCTTTTTCAGTGGCTGTTCAGTTTGTGTACTCGGACCTAAAGCTGGACAATGTTTATCTGTGTTTGGCCTCCGCTTCACCACAAAGTTTAATTTTAATCATGTAAGAACTGAAGGAAGGAAGTACCACGCAAGGAATGGAGTTTTTTTTTTTGGATAATTGAAGTAGTAAGACCTTACCATTACCAAATATCGTCCTTCCTTTTTAATTTTGCCACTTGGATAGGAAGAACAGCAGCTTCGGGACGCTTCGTGACCACTTTTTTCTTTTTTCTCGTATTACAGCAAAGTCTATTAACTGTGAGGTGAATTTGGCTCTTTTTTTTTTTTTTTGCTGATCTGAGGTCAGTTTTTTTCTGTTTTCATGCAGGAAATCTGATCTCAAGTCAGCAACAGAGAACAGGTTCATTCGTAAAGCTGCTTGGTAGAACTTTTACTTTTTTTTGGTCTTTTTTTAAGTAAGTAATTAAGTAAGTGAGCTTACATTTAATCAACCAATGAAAGCCCACTATGGTACACACCACTGGCCAATCAAGGGGTCTTGGTTCGGTCGATTGGGAGTGAATTCAGGGTACGATAAGTTTTGAGTTTTCTCTCCAAAAAAAAATCAAACAGCAACACGAACTTTGTCTTTGTATCATGGCCGAAATGTTTTATTAGCGCTGCAAATATGTGTTTCTACGCCGATGACATTGTGCTGTTTACTCGAATCAATACATTCACTCTGTTTAGTCTGCGGTTCAATCTAGTATTATAATCTTTACATTCACATATACAACATGATTTTTATCTTTTTAATGGACTGATTAGTGACACTTGTTTTTTTCTGTTGTTGTAAAGTGTTAATTAGAGGTGGATCCATGATGTCATATCCTGTGTGTGTGTGTGTGTGCGTGTGTTTGAGAGAGAGAGCGTGTGTGTGTTCATGCCCTGCAGTTTTAAACACCACTCTGTCTGGACCAGCTTGTTTTTTTACACCCTGTGGAAAAATCATGATCTTGCCTAATCGTGTGCTCTAAACAGCCAAACTTTTTATTTTTATTTCACAGTGTGATTTGTTTTTATAATTTGTGTAATTTTACTTTTTTTTTTTTTTTTTTTGCAATATTCCTTTCAATGTAGTGCAGCATTGTTGTTGTTTTTTTGTTTCTATCTTACTCCGTTTAACTGCACACAATAGCGGAAATGAGTCAAGTGTCTTCTGAAGACAATGGATCCTTCAAAAAGGCTTAAAATAAATCTAAAATTAAGGTGTTCAAACGTTTTTAAAGGTCTATCTCTTCCATCATTATTATTATTATCCCTGTGCAATATTCATCTTATCAGCTTTACAACATACATTTTACTTTATTTCTCAGTATCAATACAAACTGAATCTTCTGAAGCAGTTAGTTGTTACGGTGTCCTCCTTTATTTTGCACAAAAATATAAAAAAGGTACCTACACATCGCTCATTATCTCATTAAACCTTGTTCCAAATTTTGTAATTCTACATGTTTTTACCTTAAATTATCTCCAGTTTTTTATATTTTTGTGCAGATTATTGTTACCAATCCTCTCTGCCTTAGTTGCCCCAGTTAATGGTAAATGTTAATACGGTTTGTTTAATAAGAAATACATTGGTTTAAATTTGTTTTTGAAACTCAGTCCAAACTTCGTCAGAGACTTGGCAGGAAAGATGCAAAACATATATATATTAAATGCATCAAAAAGAAAGTAAAAGAAGTGAGGAAAGAAATGTTGGCATGAAAAAGGACATTTTACATAAACAACATGATTAATTATACGATCAACCGCTCAAGAAAGTGATTTGTGGACCAAGTTACGAGAAGATCTGCAGCCGTCTTTGGGATTTGTTAAGTGCTGTTATTCCACTGAAGTATAAATGTACTCATTTATCTTCGCTTGTGCTACGTATTAATCATTGTCACCATTGTGTGTGTATATATATAAATATATGTGCATCATGCTTTGCCTTCTGAGCCCAGACGACGTGCTTTATGTAGGACTTGAGTTAATATCAAAGATTAAATATGCAGTTTGTATGTTGGATGAGGAGTTGCTCGCCTGCTGGGAAAGAAAGATTTTGTTTTGTTTATTTTTTCACTGAAGTTATTGATTCCTCTAAAGGTTTTTAAAATCTTACAAACTGCATCTTTAACTTCTGAAGCAATACGTCCTTTAGGCTGGTGCTGAATCTTTGTACTCATGTCTCGAATTCCTTAAAAACTGTGGATGGAAACTCTGCAAGGTTTTGATCAGAATTTGGCACCACAAAGCCTCCAGGTACAATTGACAAAGACTGAATCCTGCAATCTTAGCATTTTATTTTTGTTTTATTTGTTTGTTTGGGTTTTTTTGGGTTTCTTTTGAACTCCTTACATGCTTTCTCCTGAGCATTTCTCTCTTAGAAATGTATTTACGAAAGCAACTTTGGTGCCAAATGACTTCAAGAATCAGTTCAGTGTGTGTGTGTGTCTGTGTGTCTGTGTGTCTGTGTGTGTGTGTGTGTGTGTTATTTCCCAGGTGTGGACTAGCATTTAAATTGTGTTTTTGAGTGTAGACAGAAATAAGGGGAACAAATAATCATGTATTTAATAATCTGGTGGTACTTTTATAAAAAAAAAAATTAAAAAAATTGAAATGTGAAACTTTTTTGGAGGTTTTAAGCGCTGGTACCAATATTAAGATGTCAGAAGGCTTTTTACAAAATACAATATTTCACCAGCTTTTCTTTTTTTTAGGTGTTTATTCCATTTCAGATTGTGTAGCTTACATAAAAGCTCAATCTATAAATCATACTACCAATATGAGACATCAGATTCATGTAAACTCACTCAATTTATCCCTTAAAAATACATCTCTATCTCTATTTCTCCTCCAGACTAGCTTCTTTCTGCCTTCTTTTTGCCACCAGCGAGTGCCTTAAAGAGGAAAAGTAGAAAGTAGAATCGGAAGGAAAAGAATCCAAAATAAAAAAATTAAAAAATACAGGTTTATGGCTGATTTACTGCATGTTTTATTGTGGGAGTTTTTACATTAGAAGCTCTTAACTGGAAGATCGAAATAAGGGAAAACAGGTGCTGTTGGAAAGGTGTTTTAGAGAGAGTGAAGTTGTGAGAAGTTTTGATAGATTATATACAAAAAGAAAATTAGTCCATCACACAATATGTCACTCATACAACAGGTTAAATGTTGATGATACTTAACTGCAAAGCTCAAAAAACCATTTACAAAGATAAAGAAGTGCAGGCATGAATATAGGTCTTGCAGCCAATAATAATCATAATTACTGGAAATAATGGCAGGTGTCTCGTCTCTAAGCTGACCTCTTTGACACTAGCTTCTGTAACTCTGTGGGTTTGTTTTATCTGTCTTTCTCCAAAGCTGAAAGATGGTTTTGGATAATAACGTTGCCATTTTAACCACCAATATCACTTTCACAGGATCATATTCCCATTTGTATCATGTTGGCATTGGTGCAACTTCTACTTTCCAACTTACGAATATCATTCAAGTCAACCTCCCAGTTGTATTTACTACAGATAACTGATTATTCTGAAGTAATAATACTAATTAGCGCTAAACGATGCCAACAAAAGTGCCTAAAAAAATTTAATTCAAATGTTCAAGGTATGTAAAGTCAAAGTTTAAAGAATACTTTGATATTTTGGGAAAGTTTTGCTTATTCACCTTCTTGCCTAGGGTTACAAGACGATTAGCAATAGTTTAACGAAGAAGACTGGAAGCATTAGCTCTGTCAAAAGTTCAAAAGTATGCATACCAAAAAAATCACTTTCTAATTGGTAGCCTAGCATGCTTAATCTACTACTTGCACACAGATGTTTTGGCGTATCAATCGTGTACATTTCAGCAAGAAAGCAAATAAGTCTCCCAAAAAATGTAGAACATCTTGAATGCTAGCAAGTTGTAAACATCATCCTTCCCGTATAATTGCGAACGTAGCATTAGCTAAGCGTTGCGTAATAACAGACAAACTCCAGGAGCCAAAATGGAAACCCACTGAGCTGCAGATGCTAGTTGAACAAAGCCTAGCGAAGGACAGTGAATGTAACATCCAAGACGGCCGATAACTTCTGCCTCAATTGCTCTGCACAGTTGTGTTTGTGACTAAAATTCATGTTGCTTGTGCGCTTCAACATTTCACGCCAACAAATGCTGTTAGTGTTCTCTTACAATAACCTAAAGAAAAAAAGACTCTCCAAACTACTTATCTTTGGAGGAGAGATTTCACCGAGGATTGTGTCAGTATTGTCCGGTGGTGGAAAGTCGGCAAGTTAGGCACAATATTCAGGTACTCGTATCGGGGTATCTTTAAATTTTATGCTACTTTGTACTTCAGAGAGGAAATATTGTTCTTTCTACTCCACTACATTCATTTGAGAGCTGTAGTTACCTTTCAGATTAATAATCTTATAAAACATACAAAACCTTGTTAGAGATTAAACCAGTAGTTCCCAAACTGTCTGGCTTATAACTCGGGTATAGTTGTGGCTGCTCGTCATCTTACTTGTTTGACGCCTAGAGAGGTAAAACTTTCCGATATTTCGCAAAAAATCAATCAGACTGTACGTGGCATTACTTTGTTGTTCTTCTTTCTGATACGTGGCTGATATCAGTCGCAGTCGCAAGGTCTAATATCCTGCAAGATGAGTGCTTTTACTTTTAATACTTTAACCTTCGTGTCGTCCTCCCGTCTGTTTTGACTGTTCCTTTTTTCCTCCCTTCCTTCCTTCCGTATGTCCTTCCTCCCTCCCTCCTTCTCTCTTTCTTTCCTTCCTCTCTCTTTCCTCCTTTCCTTCTTTCCTTCCTCCATCCCCCTTCCTTCCTTCCTCCCTTCCTTCGTTCCTCCCTCCCTCCCTCCTTCTCTCTTTCTTTCCTCCTCCCTACCTTCCTCCGTTCCTTCTTTCCTCTGTCCTTCTTTCCTTCCCTCCTTTCTCCCTTTCTCCCTCCCTCCTTCCTTCTTTCCTCCCTCCCTCTTACCTTCCTCCCTTCCTTCTTCCTCCCTTCCATCCTCCCTCCCTTCCATCCTCCCTCCCTTCCTTGACTCGAGGACAACAGGACGGTTAAATAAATTCAGTTTATGATACTTATGTCCTTTTTTGGTTTTTTAGCATATGTGGAGTAATCTTACTTGTAATGGAGTAATTGCACATTGTGGTAAAACTTGTGTAAAAGATCAGAGTACTTCTTCCACCGCTGGTTTCGTCAATATTGTCAATCCTCGGGAAATTTGTTTGGTGCAAAACTTGTGTGAAGATGTTGATTTATCAGTCAAATGTTCAAATGTTTCCTCCCCCAACATCATATATATCCCCACACGCTCCAGAACAGCTACTGTAAGTGAATGTGTTAAATGTGGCCATCATGCTAAATCTTTCTGACTGCTTTGTATGATCATCTGTTGAGTCGTTTCCAGGGATACAGGAGAGTAAAAAAAATATCATTAATGTGTTCATGACTGGATGAAGGACCAGTACAGGGAACTGAGCCTTCACTGTAAGTAGATTTATTTGTCCGCTTATTGAGGATCTGTGTGTTTTTCATGGTGTAAAACTGAAGCATTATTTGAAATATTGTTTTATTACAGCACAAGGAAACTACAGTTTTGAGAGGTTTTTTTGAATGTTACACAGAGAAACGCCCTTTCCGGTACTGATGTTTGTACCAACATCACAAAGGGTTATTAAATGGAAATATCATTGTATAACAGTTTGTACATCAAATACAACTTTCCCCCATTGTTTATTCTTGTAACATCATTGTCGGAAACAAAAACGGTTTGGATGGACTGGACCAAGTGTAGACTTTGAAAATGGACAGACTCACCAGTAACCAGGAATCGACTGGTCTTCACTGGTTTTTTGGACTGGACTAAAAAGCCCAAATCGGTGACTCTTCTGAGGAAGTGGAGAAGTGGGCAGAAAAACCCAGATCCAGGAATTCCAAATATCCAATAAAAAGATGTTTATATGAACAAAAAAGGGTATTTTCATTCATTTATTTGTGTGTTTGTTGTGTTTTTTCCTAATTTTCAGTGTGTCACAAGTTCTCAATCTCTTAACAAAAATCACTGAAATAATAATAATTTATAATGATATTTAACAGCACAGAAAATCCCTTTAAAACCAGGCGGGGAGTTCCGGTCCTCTGAAATGATGCCAACGCGGAAGTTACTTAAAACTGCATTCTATCAAAAGGCCACCAGGGGGCGACCGTTTTGGTGTCAAAAGGACTTCCGTCTCTATACAAGTCAATGGAGAATTCACCAACTTCTCACTTGATTTATAACCTCAGTAAACGTTTTCAAAATGTGTTTATGGTCTCAATCGCTAGTTTAAAGCCTTCTTCAATGCAGTATGATGTTCATTTGGGACATTTTGGCCTCCCTGATTTTATATGTGACGATAAAGCAGGGTATGCATTAGGGCGTGGCTACGTCGTGATTGACAGGTTGATTGGTTCACAGGTTCAGGAGGGCACCTCATGCTCCTCCTGATGCCCATATAAGTAGAATCTGTGTTTTTTTTATACCCGGCATGCACCTGAAATGTTCAAGATGGTGCTGCCCAGATCGGATACTATTGGCTTCCAAGCAGCAGTCCACAAACCAATGGGTGACGTCACTGATGTTACGTCCATTTCTTATATACAGTCTATGGTTCGTACACGACATTTTGTGCCACCTAGTGGTAATAAAAGCACATTACAGTGTAAAAATCCATCAACAGCCGATCTACAGACAAAAGTGGAGCCGCTACAAAACCTCAAAATGTTATTGTTGAAACTTGTTTATTTATGCTTAATAAAATTTGTAGCTCGATTGACATCGGGACGTTATTATCGTTTGTGCAAAGGGAAAGAAACTGTTTTATACACTTTTTGTATTTATCAGGTCCGACTAAACCCAAATATCTAGAAGAAATTAAAAATGCATACCAAACAAAAGCTCGGGTCTCAGGTGGTTAAAGAAAAGAAATGCAACATTTAAGACAACAAACAACAGTATTAATGTTTAATCTACATTTACTGACTATTTTATCTGATCATGCATCAACTAACCAAGACAATTATCCTCCAAAAACTATATTATTTATGCTGTTAATCTTTTAAAACCTCTAATTTTATAATACATTTCGAACTTCTGAACACAAAGAGCTTCAATGGAATAACAATATTTTAGAGTATTCATGTATCACCTCATTTATTCATGTATTATAACGACGTCCTGTCTGTTTTGTTTTTTTTTAGGAGGGTTTTTTCACAGCAGAAAACTGTGTTAAACTGATAAAAACACTGATACACTTCAGGCAGCCCGAGGCAAGGACACGCAGCATCCTCCGAGCTTTTACTGCCTGCTGTTTATGATTCATAGAAACTGATTATTCAAGGGTAGCTGCTCACTAGTATCAAAAAAGGATATTAAGCTATGGCAAAAAACACCAAATTCAAATTCATAAGGTAATTGGTTGCTCTGTAAGGAAAATATATTATTGATGAAGTTTTGTTTTCTTTTGAACGACTATTTGTGTTTATAAATCTGTGTTTTAAACAGATTTTTTTACATTAATAAAACACCTACTAACACTGATTTTAAGTTTTTCTTTGCAGGACTTCGACTTGATTAACATGAGGAGATATTTCAGCAGAGTTTTGGTAAGAATTTGTATTTACATTAATTTCTGTGTATTTAACCTTCCTGTCGTCCTCCCGGGTCAAATTGACCCCGTCTGTTTTGACTGTTCCTTCTTTCCTCCCTTCCTTCCTTCCTTCCGTCTGTCCTCCCTCCCTCCTTCTCTCTTTCTTTCCTTCCTCTCTCTTTCCTCCCTTCCTTCCTTCCTTCCTTCCTTCCTTCCTTCCATCTGTCCTTCCTCCCTCCCTCCTTCTCTCTTTCTTTCCTTCCTCTCTCTTGCTCCCTTCCTTTCTTCTTTTTCTGTTGTCCTTCTCCTCCCTCCTTCTTTCTTTCTTTCCTTCCTCTCTCTTTCCTCCCTTCCTTCCTTCTGTCTGTCCTCCCTCCCTCTCTCCTTCTCTCTTTCTTTCCTTCCTCTCTCTTTCCTCCCTTCCTTCCTTCCTTCCTTCCATCTGTCCTTCCTTCCTCCCTCCCTCCTTCTCTCTTTCTTTCCTTCCTCTCTCTTTCCTCCCTTCCTTCTTTCCTTCCTCCATCCCCCTTTCTTCCTTCCTTCTGTCCTTCCTTCCTCCCTCCCTACCTCCTTCTTTCCTTCCCTACTTCCTTCTTTCCTTTCCTTCCTCCCTTCCTTCTTTCCTCCCTCCCTCCTTCTTTCCTTCCGTACTTCCTTCTTTCCTTTCCTTCCTCCCTTCCTTCTTTCCTCCCTCCCTCCTTCTCTCTTTCTTTCCTTCCTCTCTCTTTCCTCCCTTCCTTCTTTCCTTCCTCCATCCCCCTTTCTTCCTTCCTTCTGTCCTACCTTCCTCCCTCCCTCCTTCTTTCCTTCCCTACTTCCTTCTTTCCTTTCCTTTTCCCTTCCTTCTTTCCTCCCTCCCTCCTTCTCTCTTTCTTTCCTTCCTCTCTCTTTCCTCCCTTCCTTCCTTCCTTCCTTCCGTCTGTCCTTCCACCCTCCCTCCTTCTCTCTTTCTTTCCTTCCTCTCTCTTTCCTCCCTTCCTTCTTTCCTTCCTCCATCCCCCTTTCTTCCTTCCTTCTGTCCTACCTTCCTCCCTCCCTCCTTCTTTCCTTCCCTACTTCCTTCTTTCCTTTCCTTCTTCCCTTCCTTCTTTCCTCCCTCCCTCCTTCTCCCTTTCTTTCCTCCCCCCTACCTTCTTTCCTCTGTCCTTCTTTCCTTCCTTCATCCTTCCTTCTTTCCTCCCTCCCTCCTACCTTCCTTCCTTCCTTATTTCCTCCATCCATCCTTCCTTCCTTTCCTGCCTCCCTTCCTTCTTTCTTTTCCTCCCTTCCTTCCTCCCCCTTTCCTTCCTTCTTCCTCCCTTCCTTCCTCCCTTCCTTCCTTGACTCGAGGACAACAGGAAGGTTAAGTTGTTTTTACTCCAGTACATTTACACTATACTGTTAGAATACTCATTAAATCTGATATTTCTGCCCTCATACATATTTTCAGCTAGTTAATGACGCAGCATGTAGAGATAAATATATGACAACACTGCCTCTTTGTGCTGTTAATGAGTAACTACAGCTTTAAAACAGCCACAACTCACAACATCCTGTATTGTTTTCTCTTCATTTGTCTCAAATTCATTACCTCCGTCTTTTATAATAACGTTCATTTTACAAACTGAGCACCTATACATTTTAAACTAAGGTTTAAATATTGAGACATCTCCGTGTGTATAAAGGTGAAACTCCTGGAGAAAGCCCCTAAATTTTTTTGATTCAAATATTATGAAACTTTGATTGTTTGGGTGGAAAATGTAAGTAAAAGTGGCTTTTGTTGTGTCTTAAAAGTGTCAAAATACTTTTAAAAAGAGGCGAAACTCATCCCAAAAATAACAAAAATCTTGCTTTTTGCATCAAAATGAAAACACCTCCCTGTTTTTGGAGCTACACAGATAAGTAATGTTTAAAGATAAACTGACATTACCCACAAACCTGCATTAAGAAACATGCAAATGAACCAAGACATTTAAGAAATTTAAGTTGTATCAGTGTCCTGACCAACACATTAACTCTAAACATTTAATAATAACTTAATAAAAACAATAACTTTATGAATAAAATGCTTCACAAAACACATAAAACCAACATATGTGTAGTGCATTAAACAATAAATAGAAATTTAACAAACTGTCTTTTAAAATCAGGTATGAAGCTGCTGAGCTGTGCATCTGCTTTGTTTTAAAGCTCCAAAGTCATGTTAACTTTCTCTTGCTCAGTGGTTCTCAAAGTGGGGTCCAGGGACTCCCAGAAGGCCTTTTAGAGGTTTTAGGGAGGTCCCAAGTAAAAACAGAAAAATAATTTAATGCCACGATCATTTTAATACATAAGCACAATAACAGAATCCATGATTAAATGCAATATGTAATGTGTGGTCTACTTTGGTTAGTTTAAGGTTTGTTTAGATTAGTCTGTCAAAATCTTTCCTTTTAAAATCTAATTAAAAGCACCAATTAAACAGCAGAGTTGTGATTTTGTTCTCTGTGGAGGATGATGGAAAACAAAGTCCTCAACATACGACCAGAACTCATTTTCACTTCCTGTTGGAAACTGCGAGAACAAAATTTGTACTCTGAGAGTCACTTTGCATTAGACTGCAAATGAGGGAAGTGCAGGCGAGAGGACAGTTATTTAGTCTAGTAGTCTAAGTGCGTGTGTGTGTGTGTGTGTGTGTGTGTGTGTGTGTGTGTGTGTGTGTGTGTGTGTGTGTGTGTGTGTGTGTGTGTGTGTGTGTGTGTGTGTGTGTGTGTGTGTGTGTGTGTGTGTGTGTGCGTGTGTGTGTGTGTGTGGCATGAGTCATTTTAAAGGAGACGAAAGAGGCTGGTTAACAATTTAAAAAGTAAGGGTTCTGTCTCATTCAGCTGCCGGATGGAAACACAAAGTCTATGAATTTCAACCAATCATGGACGAGAATCTGCTGATAACGAGCTTTTGCAAAATTCAATTTGAAAAAAAATCATGTTATTTGCCTCGGATGGGTCGCCGTAGCAACTAAGAGATCTTTTTTTTGTTTAAAATATAAACTGTGCTATTTTGTCACAGCTTATAAATGACAAAATGTCCTAATTTCTGCAGTATTATGAGTGATGTAGTATGCAGTATTACAGTAAAGTACTGCAGTATTATGAGTGATG
>NC_084991.1:20842220-20884243 GCF_963691925.1 Scomber scombrus
GAAATGAAATGATGTGGGAACTCTGTCACAGTTTAATCAGCATAATGTGATCCGAGGCTGCTGAGTGGACTTTAGTTCATAGTAAGACTTTTGCTTTTTGTTAATTTGTGTTTATTGGGTAGCTTTAATCCTTCCTGTGTTCTTTTCCTTACATCTGTCCATCCTCCCTTCTTTCCTTCCTTCCTTTTTTCCTTCCTTACCTCCTTAATTCCTTCCTTTTCCCTTCTTTTCTTCCGTTCCTCTTCACGTCCTTCCTTCCTTCCTTCTGTCCGTTCTTCCTTTCTTCTGTCCTTACTTCCTTCCTACCATCTATCCTTCCTGTCTTCTTTTCCTTCCTTTCTTCCTTCCTTAATTCCTTCCTTCTTCCCATCTTTTCTTCCATTCCTCTTCACTCCCTTCCTCCTTATTCAACCTTTTTTTCCATCCTTCCTTCCTTTCTTCTGTCCTTACTTCCTTCCTACCATTGTTCCTTCCTGTCTTCTTTTCCTTCCTTCTTCCCTTCTTTTCTTCCATTCCTCTTCACTTCCTTCCTCCTTATTCAACCGTTTTTCCCATCCTGCCATCCTGCCTTCCCTCCATCTTTCCTTCCTCCTTTTCTTCCTTCCTTCCTTCCATCTATCCTTCTTTCCGTCCTTCGTTTCTTCCCTTCTTCCCTCCTTCCTTTCTTCTTTCCTTCTGTCCTTCTTCACTTCCTTCCATCCTTTCCTTCCTTCCATCTTTTTAATAATGTGGCTCTTGAATGTAAATTAATTTAACCCTCCTGTTTTAAACCTTTAAAAAAACCTTAAAACCCCCTTAAATATTTTAAAAGTTGATCCTATTTAAACATCCAAACATGACTTTATATATATATACTGTATACTGGGGGCAACTCAGGCCTTAAACCTCCCAGCACCAATTAAATCAATTCGAGCCGACTTTGATCTACTTCCTCTTAAATTGTGCAGACACATGTAGAAGAGAGAGGGAGAGAGAGAAGGAGAGAGAGAGGGAGAGAGAGGGAGAGAGAGGGAGAGAGAGAGAGGGAAAGAGAGAAGGAGAGAGAGAGGGAGAGAGAGAAGGAGAGAGAGAGGGAAAGAAGGAGAGAGAGAGGGAGAGAGAGAAGGAGAGAGAAAGAGAGAGAAGGAGAGAGAGAGAAAGAGAAGTGTAGAGAGAGAGAGAGAGAGAGAGAGGGAGAGAAGAGAGAGAGGGAGAGAGGGGCTCTGCTCCCTCAACAGCAGGGGTGAAAACACTTTCCTTCACTCTCCCTCTTCGCAGTTTCCCTCCCTTCCCCCTTCCTCCTCCTCCTCCTCCTCCTCCTCCTCCTCCTCTCTTTTTCTTGGCGTCATTTTAATTCTTCCTCCATGCAGAGAGGTACAGTAGATATACACAGAGTAGAGAGAGAGAGAGAGAGAGAAGAGAGAGAGAGAGAGAGTAGAGAGAGAGAGAGAGAGAAGGGAAAAAGAAAAGACGTCACCTTTTATTTCTATAACTCCTTCATACCTGTCGCTCCTCTGCTCGTCTTCTTTCTCTCACTCCTTCCTCCTCCTCCTCCTCTTCCTCCTCCTCTGAAGGTTTTCACAGATAAGAGATGGGATGTGGAAATTCCTCACCGACCTCCAACAACAACAATAATAACAGCGGCGGTGGCGGCAGCAGCACAGGAGGTGAGAAACTGTGAGTGAAAGAAAGAAAGAAAGAAAGAAAGAAAGAAAGAAAGAAAGAAAGAAAGAAAGAAAGAAAGAAAGAAAGAAAGAGGGGTGTTTTTATGCATTTAAACAGATTTAAAAGTCTGTTTTCTCTCTTTTTTAAAGCGTATCAAAGTTGTTTTTATAACTTTTTCATGTCTTATAATGCTTTCAAAGACACAATCTAAGAGGAGATGAAGCATAAGCATTTACTATCATCGTTTTCTGTCATTTTACATTATACACCACCGTCTAAATCACCTAAAATGATTAAATATTTGTTTTTTTCATCCTTAGATTACATTTCTTACATGATATATTGAATGTTTTTGTTAAATTGCTGGACAACCAGACTGCTTTGCAAACAGCAGGGTGTCTGCAGGTCCTGCAAAGTAATAACAAGCATTGACTTTGGTCTTAGAAGGTGTTTAAAAAAGGGTCATACATTTAAAAATCCTATTTCCTTTCCTCCTGTAGTCAGCTTTGATTAGCTATAAATGTTTTGTTGTGGTTATTTATTACAGTCTTTTTAATGCACTGACAGGAGCTGGAGCTTCTGTGTATGCAAATGACATTAAATCTTGTTATAGATGTTTGTCTGTAGATGAGATAGTTGTGTCTGAATACATTTAGAGCCACTAAACTGGAGTCATATTCCTTCTAGTTACTCTATAAAGATTATTATAAAGCAGGTGTTGTTTAATAGTTCTCTATGTGGTATTAAAGAGTAACTTTAAAGGGGATATATCATGCTTTTTGTGCCCTTCTTTTATACACTGTTACAGTTTAAGATGTTAACCCTTTATAGTACTTTACTAAAATTGACTTTTATTGTGACTTTTTTCTAAATCTTTCACTTTTCTGTTGCAAATTAAGGTCAATGAAGTTAACATATATTGTTCCTCGCTGGTCTATAGGGTAAAACATTTACCAAAAAGTCTATATATTTAAAAAAAAAAAAAAAAAAAAAAACATGGTTCTACAACCTCACAGAGAGGCATGAGGAGGATATTTTGGATGTTTACAGAAGTTACCAATTAAATTATAAATGGTCAAAGTCCCCAAGCTTCCTTCTCATAATGACGTCAGATTGTTCGCACATGCCCACAAACTGCTTTCCATTAAAGTATCCTTCGTTGTTAAGGTTGTTGACGTCGTCTTCTCACGTATTTCCGATCAGATTCAGACTCAAAATGATGCAACGATGTATTTAAAAAGTTTCCATTTTGAGTAAAGACTAAGATAAATAAGTGAAATCCTGCTACTGTTTGTTTACAAAGCTTCCTGAAGCTGACCAATCAGGACAGAGTGGGCTCATCAGGAGGAGGAGAGGGGGGGGGGGGTCTTAAAGAGACAGGAGCTAAAACGGCTTGTTAATAGACAGAGGCTGAACTGAGCGGCTGAATAAAGGACCAGTAGAAGATAAATAAGAGATTTTAAGCTGTAAATCATGCAAAGATATTCCAGTAGAGACCCAGACTATAAATATAGCACTTTAGTCCTGTAGATGTTATATTGATATTGTGATATTATATAGTTATAATCTTAGATTTTGAACATCGTCATATAAAAATAAGTGTCTTTTCCTGCTTTTTAAGGCTACATTACAGTAAAA
Organism: Scomber scombrus; assembly: GCF_963691925.1. Taxonomy (NCBI): domain Eukaryota; kingdom Metazoa; phylum Chordata; class Actinopteri; order Scombriformes; family Scombridae; genus Scomber; species Scomber scombrus. The sequence goes on from NC_084991.1 coordinate 20,845,503, forward strand.
AATGTCATTTTCTGAACCTAACAGACTGTTTTATTATCTTTCTTTATCCATTTAGTCATTATATCCACATTACTGATGATTATTTATCAAACAATCTCATTGCATAAATATTTTAGCCAACCTACAATATTGTCAAATATCGATATTGAGGTATTTGATCCAAAAAAATTGTGTTTTTGTAGTTTGTAGTTTAACTTATTTTTAGCAGTTTTTAACCCAGCCATGTATAGCAAAGTAATGATTATTATTTAAATAGTGATTTGTATGAAATCCCTCATACATACAAGCTGCATGCTGGTCTTAAAAAATTAGCATTTTTCTTTACAATGCAGATTTCTCACTTCACCTGGTATATTACTCGGTTTTTTACGTGTATTTTAATGCTACTTTTACATAATTACTACATAAACTTCTTATGTTGTATGTTGTATTTATGAATTTATGAATCAATAGAAAAGTTCATTAACAATTTGTCTTTTTTTGGTGACTTCAGATCGTGCTGACTCTTCATCAAAAGGGTGAGTTAAATTTTACAACTTTTTAAACACATGTCTATACACACACACACACAAACACACACACACACACACACACACACTAACACACACACACTAACACACACACATAAAACAGGTTCTGATGTTAAAACGTGTCATTGTTGTTTGACCTTCCTCTGATGTTTCTCTGTTAGCCTGCAGCAGCAACTGACTTCAATACACGCTGCAGGTTTTAATTTTGTGTGTGTATGTGTGTGTGTGTGTGTGTGTGTGTGTGTGTGTGTGTGTGTGTGTGTGTGTTGACAGATCAGAGGAGTCTCTGCCAGAAGACGACAGACGGAAGTCAGTCTTTGAGTTTAGTTAATATGAGTTTGATATTTATGAGTCATGAATCTCATTTGTGCACATGTGTGTGTGTTGTTAGCTGATGCTCAGTGTGTGTGTTGTTAGCTGATGCTCAGTGTGTGTTTGTGTGTGTGTGTGTGTGTAGGAACTATGGTGGCGTGTACGTGGGCTTACCAACAGACCTGAGCAACATCCCTCAAATACAAATAGGAGCACTAAGAGGTAAAACACACAAACACACACATATGAGCTGAGTATTGACGATGATACCAGCACCAATCCAAGTAGTGTTAAAGTGATACTGGTATTTCATTGATACCCATTAATACATTTAGGGCCTGATTTACTAAGATCCCAGATAAAGGTACTAAATTGCGTGCGTTTTGCAGGTGATCTACTATGAATAACTGTAAATGAAAACAGGTGCAACAGGTGCAGACAGCAGTATTTAAATGAGGGTTTTGTGTCTTAATGGAGAGTTTGGACGAGCAGAAAGCTGCAAGCACAAAATGAAATGTGATCAGGTTCTAGTGGAAGAGGTTAACTAATATATTGAGTTATAACAACAACTAATATTACCAGAGAACCCCACATATGGGAGAGTATTAGTGACAAAGTCAATGCTGTTAGTAAAACCACAAATATTCCAAAAATATTAACACAGGTGGAAAAACTCCATCCTGTTTATATTCTGTCATTGGGCCTCCGTCTCCTCGTCTCCATAGTAACAGCTGGTTACCACTTTTTGAGTCTGTTGATGTTACTGATGACACTGTGTGAGTATTTGTGCTTTTTGGATGCAAACATTGTGGTAACACACCGATTTTAAGGGTCGATCTCCAGCTGTTCTTGTTGTCCTTCAGACTACCTCGACTTGCTCCCTCGTCTACACCCGACACGAATAACCTACAACGATTTATTGTAAATAAATACATTGTACTGTATGTGGTTTACTCTGAAACATGTGTGTGAAAAGCTGCTTCTGGCTTTAAAAAAAACTACAAGCAACTACAAGGATGTATCCGTCCGTATGTTCAAGAGAAACAAAAACAACTTAACTGGGAATTTAATAATTAATAAAATTACTATAAAAACACATAGAAACACAAACATTTGAATCAACTGTGCATAAACTACTCCCTATATAACTTAAGATAGATTCAGTTCACAGTTTCAGTTTGTTAAAGTGAGAGTTTGAATAAATAATGAGCAAACACCATAGACTGTATATAAAATGGACGTAACATCCGTGACGTCACCCATTGGTTTGTGGACTGCTGCTCGGAGGCCAATAGTATCGGATCTGAGCAGCGCCATCTTGAAAATTTCAGGTGCATGCTGGGAAAAATAAAAACACGGATTCTACTTATATGGGCATCAGGAGGAGCATGAGGCGCCCTCCTGAACCTGTGAACCAATCAACCTGTCAATCACGACGTAGCCACGCCCTAATGCATACCCTGCTTTATCGTCACATATAAAATCAGGGAGGCCAAAATGTCCCAAATGAACATCATACTGCATTGAAGAAGGCTTTAAACTAGCGATTGAGACCATAAACACATTTTGAAAACGTTTACTGAGGTGTTAAATCAAGTGAGAAGTTGGTGAATTCTCCATTGACTTGTATAGAGACGGAAGTCCTTTTGACACCAAAACGGTCGCCCCCTGGTGGCCTTTTGATAGAATGCAGTTTTAAGTTACTTCCGCGTTGGCTTCATTTCAGAGGACCGGAACTCCCCGCCTGGCAAACACACAGTGACTGACTTCTTATGACTTCTTAACATAATGGATGAATATAGTGAAATGGTAATGTAATGTAATGTAATTTAATCTTAAATTTGGCACATATCAGACAACATATATGCCGATACTATATCTATAATAGGCCAATATAAGCTGATGGATATATATCAATCAGGCTTCTTCTGCCTTTCTTCACAAGGAGAGAAACACCTGCTTGATGTAGGATTAAAATGTCTTGATCTCCATCTAATTTCTCCTGAGGATTAGTTTACTAACTTATCCGCTGATTAGAAACCACAGCGAATGAAACTGTAGGTTATTGATCTTTTCATCTAAAGCTGAGATGACAAACGAGAAACATGGCTTTTTGTCCGATTGTTTCTTTTTTTCAGTTAAAACATCTGCTTCTGTTTCATTTTTGCATTTTCATGTAAGGGCAGCATGTCTACGTGAGAGTATATAACACTACATATCCAATCCCCTGTAACACACACACACACACACACACACACACAAACACACACACACACACACACACACACACACACACACACACACACACACACACACACACACGTACACACACACACGTACACACACAACCTCAATTTCCTGTTGAGTCTCCAGGGTCATGAGAGCATGGGAGAGAGAAAACACTGATGATCGCTACACAGACTGTGTTTGTGTTGTTTATTCTTTATCTTTGTGACCTCAAATATATGTGTGTGTGTGTGTGTGTGTGTGTGTGTGTGTGTGTGTGTGTGTGTGTGTGTGTGTGTGTGTGTGTGTGTGTGTGCGTGTATAAAAGTATGTACTGCATGTATGTATGTTTATATTTCATTAGAGCTAAAAGTGCATTTTGATGTGTGTGTGTGTGTGTGTGTGTGTGTGTGTGTGCGTGTGTTTGTGTGTTTGCGTGCGTGTGTGTGTGTGTGTGTGTGTGTGTTAATTAATGACACTGTCCTCCACAGATAATGAGAGAGACTCGTCGTCCCTCAGGAAGCCGCTGTGGGAGAACGGCCTCTAATTTTAATGAAGAGCCAGGTCTGTGCTTGCTTTTATGTGTGTGTGTGTGTGTGTGTGTGTGTGTGTGTGTGTGTGTGTGTGTGTGTGTGTGTGTGTGTGTGTGTGTGTGTGTGTGTGTGTGTGTGTGTGTGTGTTTGTGTATCTTCCTCCAGCTTCTCTCATTAATGAGCGCTCCCTGTAAAACCCGTCCCTGAGTTTAAACTAACTAGTCTCAAATTTAACTAAATCACTTTGGTAATGTTTGAATCGGTTGCTAGGAAACGAACGTCCAATAAGAATCAAACATATATGTAAACAGGAAGCGACTGATGCTGAACTTTTGACTGATGCTTTAGATCTAAATTTGTTTTATTTCTATCTGCATATCTGGAGAAACATGTGCATTTTAGAATAAGTAGTATTCATGCAGTTTACAGCGAGATGAAGTATCAGATTATGTTAAACTAATTAAAGTTATTTGGTAAATAGACCGACATTGTCATTGCTGGAGCCCTGCTAGAATAACTTACATAATATTCACTACTTTTGTATTTTGATGTATTTTAAGAAGATTAATATAAAAAACAATGTAAATATAACAGCAGATAATTACAGTAATTATAATAACACTGTATATTTATTGAATATTGCACTTAACCTAACCAGAAAACACTATTTAGTTGATTAATTGCCAACTATTTAATTAATTGCTGACTATTTTGATAATCAATGTATCACTTTGGAATGTTATTTAAGAAAAGAAAAGTCCAAATGCTCTGTTTCATTAACTATGAAATAAAGTTTTTTTCTATTTCAAATTATCACAATATACTGTAAAATGTTTAATCTGCTCTGTAAATATTGATATTGATTTACTTTACACAGCTTATCGCTTTAGAGAAATGTTTTCATCACTATGTAGCAAGATAATAAATATTATAATAAAGATAAATTATATACATTAAAAAAAGTCAGATTCTAGCTTCTTAAATGTGATATTTTCTGGTTTTTTTAGTCTTCTTAATGACAGTAAACTGAATATATTTGTGTTGTGGATATTTAAGGACGTCATCTCGGGCTTTGAGAGACAGTTATTGACATTTTTGACCAAACAATTAATCCATTAAATCAATAAATTAATCAACAGTTGCATCGCTAATACTTATCATGCAGTCATAATGAACTTCTGAATATGTTTTCTACGTAAATCAAGTCATGTTATCACTTTTAACCTGTTAAATTCTGTCTTAACCCTCCTGTTGTCCTCAGGTCAAGGGAGGAAAGGAGGAAGAGAGGAAGGAAGGAAGGAAGGAAGGAAGGAAGGAAGGAAGGAAGGAAGGAAGGAAGGAAGGAAGGAAGGAAGGAAAGAAAGGAGTAACGAAGGAAGGAAGGAAGGAAATGAGTAAGGAGGAAAAGAGGAAGGAAGTAAGGAGAGAAGGAAGGGAGGAAGGAAAGGAGGAAAAGGAAGAAAGGGAGGAAGCAAGGAAGGAAGGAAAGGAGTAAGGAGGAAAAGAGGGAGAGAGGGAGGGAGAAAGGAGAGAAGGAAGGAAGGAAAGAAGGAAGGAAGTGAGGAAAGAAGTATGGAAGGAGGAGGAGCAAAAAAAGAGGGAAGGAGGGGAAGAACGAAGGAAAAATTAAAGATAGAGGGAGGAAGGAAGGAATGAAGGAACAATCAAAAGAGACGGGGTCAATTTGACCCGGGAGGACGACAGGAGGGTTAATTCCTGTAAATTGATCACACTGCCTTCTCCTCTGCCTCCAGGTGCGACAGAAGAACGATGATATGTCAGGAGGGAGTTATTGACGTGTGAAGAAGAAGAAGATGAAGAAGAAGAAGAAATCCTCCAGGTGCTCGGTGTCGCCCATCAGGAAGTCTCAAATGGGGAAACAGCAGTGGGAGCACCCAGCAGAGACAATTTTCTCTCTCTCTCTTTGTTAATAAGATTGACTCCACCTGGCGTAATTGACTGTGGGGCCAAACTGGTTAAAGACTTTCCTGCTATTATGTCAACCTGGACTCATTCAAGAGACAGTTTGCCGTTTATGAAGATGAAGATGTGCGAAGAGGCTCCAGATTTTCATCCCAACTGTTGACTATCACCAGAGGATCCCAATGGGTGAGCTTCATTTGGCCTTTATTGGTGTATACTACAAGGAAGGGTGCCACAAATAGGAAGTCCAAGGTAGCCGTCACGGTAAAAAAGTCATAAGATATATAATAAAATAGTTTTGATACTGTGTGATGTTGTGTGAGTCAGTTTCAGCCGTTACTTTAGCCAACAGGACTAACTGATAACGCTAATAGGCTGCACGCTTCTGCAAAACATGTCAAAACAAACCAATGCATAAGAAAGTAAAAATACAGTCGAAGCAAGCCTGAACTTCAGCTTTAATAATGTTAAATCATTGAAAAGGCCTGTCATGATAACGCCGATATATTGTGAGAAATAATCGCGATAAACTATATTTATTGTCATTTAAAGATCATTTTATACCACTGATATAATGATAATATAATAGCATAATAATGAAAAGGGGACAGAGTTATTTACCTTTAATTATTCTGCAGTCTCCACTCAGGACGAGCACAGTGAGGAATGGAGGACATGAAAAGCCTCTTAGCTGCTAATGTGAAGTGTGGCAATACTGAGGTCAAAGGTCATGTCCATGTATCATACGATAAGTCCATATATAAGTTTAATTTATGTGTTATTTGGTTTTACACTAAGAAGAAATCTGCTGTCAAACCAAATATGGATTAAAACTGTTCCTGAAGTTTGAAGTGAATGAAAGTAAGTTATCTGCTGTTTGTTCATTTGTGATGTTTCGGTACTTATCTCGCTCAGATGGACTCGTAGTGCCTGTAAATGTTATTTTGTCTTCTTGTCTTACAAAAAAAATTTGTTTTTTGGGGGTTTTTTTATTGCTGGAGGAAAAGGAAAATAAAGCCTTTCTTCCCACAAATCTTCTTCTCTGTTTAAATAGTTGTCTATTAATGTCAAGTGATGAAATTAATCATATTTAAAGATAAAAAGGGAACTCCCCTCGATAGTTTTGACAAGTTAAAAGAAAAACAGATGAACACAAAGACCAGTGGGAGATGTTAATATAGTCCACATGTGAAAAATCATCATTAATCAGACAGAAACAGTTGTGTAAATACTGACGAGACTGATCAGACAAAGGAAAATAAGTGTATATATCCTGCATATTCAACCACCAAAAAGCAGCAAACTAAGAAAAAATAAGAAGTTAAGAAGCAAAAACAAAGACTAAAAAACCTGGAAATGTTAAATACTCTAATGTTTTATGTTAGAAACGTTCATTGGGGATCCTGAGCATTTAGAAACTGCTGAATGCTAGTTTGCATATATTGCGCAATAAGCGTAGTCATCATAATTAGCATAACCACCTATATATATGGACAATATTTCAGCAGCTGTTTGACTGATTTGGACGATATTGGGGTTCAAATCATCATGATATTATATCCAAAATTCTAAGATATCTACTCTCATATCACAATATCAGTATAATATCAATATATTACCCAATCCTATAATATATGTGCTGAAATATACCCATGAATTTTCTCAATTACAGATCTAAACAAACATTTTTCATGACCCATTATTTAAAAATCTGCCAGGTTGAATATTTAAAAACAAACAAACCAAAAAAAAAAGAAAAGAAAATGCTCTTCAGTTTAAATCAAATACTTTTATTTTAGTTTAGGAAACAAAAGCTTATTTGACCCACTTCATAATAACGACGAGTGTTGAGCAGAAGAAAAAAGTAAACCACAAACTGTCAACGAAAAAAGTGCACAGGTGCATTTATATATGTAGAGCGCAGATGAACTTAAAGTGCAATGGAATGAACTGTGTGTGTGTGTGTGTGTGTGTGTGTGTGTGTGTGTGTGTGTGTGTGTGTGTGTGTTTCTTTACATACTGAGGTTTGTGTGGTTTGGAGATCAGACTTGAAGCTGGAGAGGAATGGTGTAGTAATATAAACCTGAAATCTTACAGCATATAAGTGAGGTAATGATGTATTCACACTGTGAGCAACATGATTAGTGACTCATGTAACTTTATAGTACCGATTATTTACCATAGATGTTTAATTTATGAGTACTGATAGATGGTATTTAAAGGGGATGTATCATGCTTTTTGTGATTTTTACAGTTATAATATCAGATATTAATGTTAAACGTGGTCAAAGAGCTAAAACTTGAGGTGCAGCCAAGCCTCTACTTCTTTGTAGTCTTTGAATTTCAGGCTTCAACTTGTACGGATGTATTTGAGAAGTTTATATTTAGAGTAAAGAACAAGAGAAAGAAGTAAAACCTCTACTATTATTATGTGCCTTTAAACATACAGGAGCTAAACCGGCCTGTTTTTAGACAGAGGCTAAACCGAGGGGCAGCTTAAAGGGCCAGTATAAGATAAATAAGAAGTTTTAAAACTATGAATAATGCATAAATATTCCAGTAAAGCTCCAGAATATAAATACAGCACCTCAGTCCTGTAGATGATATTGTTTCACCTGGTATATTACTTTGGGTTTTTGTCTGTTTTTTTAATGCTACTTTTGCATTATACTTCTTATGTTGTAGGATATATTTATGTACGTCATGTTAATATAATCCTAGGTAGATGATGGCAGCTAATGAAATGATTAGTTTCACTGTGAATCAAATTAGAGGGTTATTTTAAACTTTAAATCAAGCAAAGATTTTCCAGTAAAGCCCCAGAATATAAATATAAACCAGGAAATGTGCATGATACATCCTCTTTAACAAGTTCTCCATATTGACTTCAAGTGGATTTCTACTATATATCGTAGATTTCAACTTCAACCAAGTGGCTGGAAAAATATAAATGAATGCACTTTCAAGTTTAAGCATCCTTTCAAGCACTTCCAAACTGGCTATTTTTTCTCATCGAATCAATATAATGTTCAGAAGAAGCTGCAGATAGTCGACCTAAACCTTTTGCTCACAGTCTGAATACACAACAAGGCACATTAGCATCTTTATGATCTACTGTGGATGAATATGAGGAATGTAGTTAGTAAAAAACGTCCTTTAACGTTCCTTTTTATCACGCGAAGCCCTGACTTCCTTTTCTGACCATCACTTCCTCTCCTGACGCCAGCTTCTTGTACAACTGCGACAGCTCATCCGGTCGGGGGATTTTCGACTCGGGCGTGCAGGGAATATCAAAGTCCGACGATGCCTGAGATTCTGAGAGCTCCTCCTGCTCCTGCTGCTCCTGCTGCTCCTGCTGCTCCTCCTGCTCCTGCTGGTCCTTCTGGCTGTCGCTCTCCATCTCCTGAGACATCGGCTCGGCCTTTAAATCTTCTTGTTCCTTCTCCGTCTCCTTCCGCTCGGGTTTGAGGATTAAAGTGTCGGCTAACTCCAAGTCCTGGTTCTGGGAGGAATGATTTGACGTAGAGGCCGACAGGATGAGGCTGAAGTGTTCGTTGGTTTCTGGGTTTTCTTCTTCGTCGCTGAACAGATCTGGAGTCTGAGAGCCGGTCATTTTTGAGGAGGAGGAGGCGGGGCTAGCGGCAGAGCAGCAGGACTGTGATTGGCTGTTGAGGCTGTTCTGGCTGTCCGTCAGCGTCTCCGCGGTGAAGAAGTCGTCCCATTTCGGAGGATTAGAAGAACTGCAATCTTCAACCTCCATCTTCTTTTTCTCAGCTTCTTTATTCATCTCGCTTTCATTTATCATCATCGTGTTCACCTCCACCTTCGTCTGGTTTGTATCTCCTTTTCCATCTTTCTCCTTCTCCTCCTCATCATCACCATCCTCTTCATCATTGGACTCGGTGCAGTCCATGTAGTTATGTGCAACAGGCTGCGAGTCTGTGACCGTCAGAGGGAAAGACTCCACCACAGACACAGGGGGCGCTGTTTTCGGAGGGCTCGCTAAAATCAACAGGTCAAAAAGAGAGAAAGTTAATACTTTAGTAAATAATAATCGATACATACCTAAGCTTTAAAAAATAAGTTAAAATATTCACGCACCAGTTTTTATTTCAGAGTTCAAGCCCATCTTCTTCCTCACCGGCACCAGGTCCAGCCCGTCAAACAGCCCGTCATCGCTGTCTGAATCTGTAATTACACGTGATGACAACCGTTAGACTGATAAAAGACGTTTGTTCATATACAAAGCTGATACTGATCAATGAACGATGATGTGGAAATGTCAAAAATCCCCCCTCCCCCTCCCTGAAATGTCATCTTCATGATTTTGTGAATATTAAATATCCTTTAGAGCTAAACTGAAATCATTTGTCAGCTTTCAGTTGGCTTAAAAAACCTGCATTAAGTGATTTTTTTTTTGTCTATTTCTTTTCAGCAGAAGCAAGTAAGCTTTTAAAAGTTGATATGTTGGACATATGGAGTCATGTTTCTGTCCATCTGCTGAATGTAAAGTCCAATATTCACTCTCTTTTAGCTCTGTTTTTACTCTCTACCAACTCCTGAGGGAAACATCTGTCTCTTTAAGCTGCTAAATGCTCCACTATGTTCACCAGCTAGTCTACAGCTAACTGTGTCTGTTTGCTTGTTTGGTGCTGAGCAGGTAGTGAACAGTAGAAAACGACACTATGAAAGTGCTGAGAGTGAACCAAAACAGTAAAGTTGCAGCCGGACAGCTAAACAATGAGCTGAAACTGACTACTGCACATAAAGCGCACACACAGCAGAAGGTTGATCTAGTTTCCATGAAGCATCACAGCTACAGATGTGTTAATGAGCAAACCAGCTTTAGTGTGTGTGTGTGTGTGTGTGTGTGTGTGTGTGTGTGTGTGTGTGTGTGTGTGTGTGTGTGTGTGTGTGTGTGTGTGTGTGTGTGTGTGTGTGTGTGTGTGTGTGTGTGTGTCTCACCGTGTGTAGGTCCCTCCACCATGGTGCGTTTGAGGACTCCCAGAGGTTTGTATACGAACATTACTAGATCAGACTGATTCCTGCACATCAGGTTCAACCTGTTCAAACAGTCAATGTTACTACGGCTGCTTTTAAAAAACAATATTCATTATTGTAATCTATATACATATCACTGATGTAATGTCATTAAACGTTGTATTTACTTATGTTTTATAAACTTATCAACTCGCCTCAGCACTGTGTAATATTCCTTTTTAGGTGAATTTAGAGCTGCAGCTTACAATTATATTCTTTATTGATTAATTTGGAGATTATTCTTTAATTGTTTGGTCTATAAAATATTATGAAATTTGCCTTGTTCAACTTTCTAAAGTCTTTAAACTGCTTGTTTTATTCAACCAGTAGTCCAAACCCCAAAAATATTCACTTTACTATCACTGAAGATGAAGAAAAGCAGCAAATCTTCACAACAGAGAAGCTGAACTGCTTTTAAAAAATGACACAAAAGATTATTAAAATCAAAATGATTGCAGTTTCACTTTCTGTCCATCAACTTCGTAGTCATATTAACATAATTTGACATGTTAAAATGGCTAAAAACAAAACATGAAGCTAAAACTTTTACATCCGATGCTTAAAAGTTTGGTTTGCAGATGATTTACGGAATAAAAATGAATGAAACTTCACTCACAACTGTGACACCTCGGTTAACGTGCGACCAAGAGGGATAACACTGGGGTAGATGTTGACCGGCTTCAGGTAGGAGAGGAAGTCTTTAATCTGAAAATTATAAAGGGACATTATGAGATGCTACTGTGCATAATAAATCTACTTGTTTAGAAAGTGAAGGCACTTGTAAAGAATATAAGAAAAGAAGCAGTTGTTAATTCTTAATAAAAGCTTCTATAAGACCCCTATACTGTGAGATAGTAATATGATATACACAATCAAAGGATTTTAGCTTAGTAATTGAAATAAAAAATTACCTCTGAGTAAGAGGAGTGGAAACTGAAGCAGGCTCTGAAGGAACTGCCTCCTGTTCTGAAACAACAACAACAACAAAAAAGGGCAAATTTAACAGTCATCCACCAACAGTCAGGAGCCCACGTGAACAGTAAACCTGTTTTTCTTGCTGTAATCATTCCTCCTGTTCATACTGACCATCAGAAGATCCCTTCATAATGTTTACAATGGAAGTGATGGAGGACTAAATCCACAGTCCTCCTCCTTTAAAAGTTTAATCTGAAGCTAATATGAAGCTTCAGTCGTCCAAATGAGTCAAATCTTCATCTTCTATGTTTCAACGTTACAGTGTTTTTAGTAGGAAAGTCTTTTTGTTACTATACTTCCACCACAGCTCAACAGGGAAACACTAAGAGGGAATTTGATGCTATAAAGACTGTAAATGTGTCAGATATCCACTTGATGTGACTAACTCAGACTGATGAAGCTCAATAGAAGCTGATCATCTACTATTAAATGACTGTGTGGAAACATTTTGTCCTCCATCACTTAACATTGAAAGCACATTTGAAGGAGATCTTTTAATAGTCAGTATGAACATTTGGACACCTGTTGTTTTAAGCTTGAAAAACAGTGAACCTGCCCTTTAACTGCAATCATCTTCTACTTGACTAACTGATTATCCACCTGCATTTTAAATGTAATCAGACGTTGGCAGGAGTAAATTTTATCCAACAATCTCTGACATGATTGAACCCGCTCTCACTTTATTATAACGTTGGTTTTCCTCATCCTCTCTCCGAACCACATGGTGGACGGTTTGATGCTGATGATACGAAGAGGAGTCCCGTCAAAGGCTGTGCAGCCACACGGCAGCCTGTTGCCCTGGAAAAACTCTTCATCCTACACACACACACACACACACACACACAGATCATGACTCACTGGATTCATTTAAAAAGGACAATGACACTTTAATCCAAAGCTATGAAGCAGCAGAAGTGTTAAAACATGACTACAGAGAGGCCAAATGTACATATGTGTAAAGGGGAACAAAACAAAGGCTATAATATTGTTAATTTGTTGTTGAATGTGCTTAAATAAATGTAACAGGACTCAATCTTGACTTTTTTTTAAATTATTAGCATTATTTTTTTATTTTCTAAAGCAGCTAAACCAATGTTTACAATACCAAAGTTACTAAATCACTATATAACTGCTGTCTCAGCTAGAATTTCGACAAGAATTTGCCAAATTTTAGGATACTTGGCTGATATTATTATTATTTAAGCTATACAGTAACACACAGTAGGCTTTCTTGTTTTAGGTTGATGTTATGAACTCTAACAGGAATAAGTGTAAAACATTCCAGCAGTGGATGCGAGACTGCAGGAATAATAGTTGAAAATATCTCTTTTCTGCAAATTCAAGCTTGCAGAACAGATATCTCGACTCTTACTTGCAATAGGTTTTATTGCACCTGCATTCGTCAACTCGAGTAAAATGTGTGCTGCATACTTAACACGGTTTCATGTCCCAATGTTTTCATCCTCATACCATCCACGTCCAGTATGTGAATTAAGCTTCTGAATCAATAACAGATTCCTCTTTCTTACATCTGGCTCTGAATAACTTGAGAGAGACCCTGAATATACTATGTGTGTGTGTGTGTGTGTGTGTGTGTGTGTGTGTGTGTGTGTGTGTGTGTGTGTGTGTGTGTGTGTGTGTGTGTGTGTGTGAGAGGTAAAGTGGGACCTTAGGATGTCGACACGCATGGATTTGTGTCCTGCGATCAGTCGTCACGTAGCTCAGGATCTCCGGCATCTTCTTGAACATCTCCAGACTCCTGACGTGAATCTGAGAGAAAAATTAAACATGTAAACATTAAAGCAGGAGATCTTTACACAAACTGTATGAATGTGTGTGTATGGATGTGTGTATTTGTGTTACCTGTGTGTTGAATGTCTCTCCCAGGTTGGTGAACAGGTATTCGTATCCATACGCAGCTTTACAGTTGAGCCACACGACATGATACGGACTCTGACTGATCCAGTTTCCAATCAGCTCTGAGATACCGTTCAGACACATCTCCTTCACACACACACACACACACACACACACACACACACACACACACACACACACACAATATATACTGTAAATAAAATGGTTATTACATATATTACATATTAAAATAACTGAAAACATGACACATTCTTAGCGTATTTATGGCTTTTGTCAACAAGCAGGTGATTTGCACTTCTGTGATCTTTGTATGATTTTATATTAGAGCTGCAACAAATTATGATTTTCTTGAATAAGTGATGAATTGTGAAATATACTCATCAGAGTTTCCTAAATCTCATAGTAACGTCTTCAAATGTCCTGAAGCTGAAACCAGATTGTTGCATTTTTCCTTTAAAAAAACGACTCAATCGATTAGCTTTATTGTTACCGTATAATTTACACTTCCATGACTTCGGCTGTATTCAGACCAAATCATTCAACACAGTGAAAAACGCCAGTCCTCCCATCTATTTGAATGAGGGTAGTTTATTTCGTCTGTGTGCGTTTTGGCTGCAGCGGTCAGAGTCATGTCTCATCAGTCAAGTACAAAGACTTTAAGAAGAGGAGGAGGAGGAAGAGGATGAGGAAGATGAGGAGGAGGGGGAGGAGGAGGAGGAGAGGACATTTCTGTTTGTTTGTTAACGTTAAAAGTTAAATTAGACTCTGCTGTCGGCCTCACGACTCAGAGAGAGAGCAGCTGTGGAGAGAAAGCCGATGAATCAGATCAATAAAACATTACTTTCTGATTGTTTCACAGCGGTTACCTTCTAGAAGATAAATAAACACACACACACACACACACACACACACGCCTCCGCTGAGCCCCGTGGATGTCCATCACACCGTCTGGTTTGGTCTGAATACGACCTTCATACTTCCCACTCTCAGTTTATTGTCAGCACAAAGTATTTGACCTGTGGTGCTTTTGCTTGGTTGAATCATTTATTTGTATCATATATATATATATTTGTCAAAGTGAATCATGATAAACAGGTAGTGAAACGTCTGCTACTATTTTCCAAAAACGCTCTTATTTTCATCACTATTCACTGTTTCACTGCCAACCGTTCCCATCCTAAAAAAAAGACGTACCCGAGTAGGAATTTGGTAGTATCGTGGATCATAGAAGGTGGAGTCCAGGTAAACAGTTTGAATATCCTTCACTCTGTGTGTGAAACATGAAAAAACAAGAGAAAAAACATCAAAATTATTAACAAATATGAAAGATTTAAGAGACAGAACGAAGCAGCTGCAGTGAAAGTGAAAGGTACTGAGCACGTTCAAATACAGTATCAGACTATTCATTTTAAATTTCATTACTTAACTGATCTACTTCTACATTGTTTAAGTTATATCTAGATAAGTTTCTTCTCTTTTAAATCCTGCTGGATACACTTGAGATGGAAAATGTGTGTGTTAACTTAAAGCTTCAAATCTCTGACTTTTTTAGAGATGATCAAACTAAACATTTGAGTTGAGAGCCAGTAAACAGCACCGACCTGCTGCCAGAGTGCAGATGTTCGATTCTCGATGCGTCTCCGACAGCAAACCTGAAGTCTCCAGTATACAACACGTTTCCACGGGAACCCTCAAACAGGAACCTGCACACAGACACACAGTTTTCCATCAGATGTCTTTAAAGTTATTTTAAAATCCACCACAGAATTTTTCTATATTGTATGACTGTAACTAACCATCATTTAGTCGTTTGTACTACAATAACATGTCAGAACAATATCAATCACTGTCTCCTAAAGCCAAAGATGTAACCTAAAATGTCTTATTTTGTCCTGACCAACAGGCCACAACCCAAAGATATTCAGTTTACTAAAGAAACCAGAAAATATTCACATTTGAGAAGCTGGAACGAGAGAATTTGGACATTTTTTTAAATTACTAAATGACTCAAAACAATGAATTACCACTCAGCTTATTGTTGCAGGACTAATATATTGTGTATTTCTCCTTGCAAACCCCTCTTGGTCTTTAAACTACTTTATTCGTTCAGGAGTACCATTAATGTGTAGTACTGCACACTGAGGCCCACAAACATGTTCAATTTAAATTGGAGCCCATTTACTTACAGGTAAAACAAAAGGAGGGATTCAAGCACTGGACATTTTATTCATTTATTTAAAATCATTATTACTTTTCTAGCATGTTGTGATGTTGCAAAGAATAGTTTGACTTACATCACAGAGCCGGGACAGTGGCCTGCAGGGAGCAACGTGACCACAAGATCTTCTTTCTGTCAAACAAACAACAAATAAGATGGGTAAAAAAAGGACACTTAATTATCAAACTGATGAGCTAAATCTACATATCTGCGTGGACTGGAAATCCTCTTTTCTTTTTTTTGTTTTACCTCTCCTGATGCCTCATCCACCAGAGAAATCTGAGTCGGGCTCTCCAGCTCCAGAGGAACCTAAAATAGATCATTTATCATGAGACAAAGACATAATGAGTACAATCTACTGAAAAAGAGACACAGCTTTCAATTACCAGAACACAAGGCAACTATAAGACATGATGGCTTTTTAATAAAGGCCAAAAATATTACTCTGGAAATAAACTGAAGTTAATATAAATGAGTCAAGTTGGGGAAAAAAGTGTATGACCCTGGACATTATGTTAGTAAGCTTGCTGTTATAAGTGTCTGCTATACTCTTTATTATCACCTGCATTAAGTGCTTTCTCCAGCATAAATAATAAAAATAACAGTAATACATTCGACTTACGATGTATTCCTCCCAGAAAGCATATTTAGGATTGCTCAGCAGAAGCTCTTTGGTCACGAAGGAGCAGTACAGCCTGACCATGCGACTGAAACCAAAAGAGAATACAATATTAATCCAGAAGAGACAAAGTTAATAATATATTAGTATTACTAATATATTTATATATATATATATATATATATATATATATATATATATATATATATATATATATATATATATATATATATATATATATATATATATATATATATATATTGTCCATTTCCTATTTAAGATAATGGATTTTACCAGAAATGGAGAACTTATAGTTATTTATTTGTTTAGTTGTATTCTTTGCTCAGGTCTCCAATTCAGGATACACCAAATTCAATAGGTTATAAATGTGTTTTACTTTTTACTAGGAGATAATCTGATTGTTCCAGCAGGATAGTAAACACAAGTATTCTTTTTTAATTCTTACAGGGTGACTTAAAGCATTTATGGAAATGTGCCATGAGTATTATTTTTTTTTATCATCAAAACGGTTTTAATCTAATAGTTTCCAGCTCTATTTAGTGTCCTCCCGCAGTATCAGTGACAATAAAAACAGATTAGTCTGTGCCACACAGGAAAATTACAGTTTCATCTTAAATAATAGGTTCACAATGTTTTAAGTTTGTCTTACACCAGCAGTCAGGTGTCCATATGAACAATGAAATGCATTTTCCTCACTGTAATCATTCCTCCTGTTCATACCACCTATTAGAAGATCCCTGTCACACAGTTATGTAGTGCAAAAATGTATTTTAATGTTGATGTGAAGCTTCTATTGAGCTTCATCAGTCTGAGTTAGTCATATAAAGTGATATCTGACACATTTACTGTGTTTATAGCATCAAATTCCCTCTTAGTGTTTCCCTGTTGAGCTGTGGTGGAAATATAGTAACACAAAGACTTTGCTACTGCAATACTACTGTAATACTACTGTAATACTACTGCATTACTACTGTAATACTACTGTAATACTACTGCAATACTACTATAATACTACTGTAATACTACTGTAATACTACTGTAATACTACTATAATACTACTGTAATACTACTGCAATACTACTGTAATACTACTGCAATACTACTGCAATACTACTGTAATACTACTGTAATACTACTGCAATACTACTGCAATACTACTGTAATACTACTGCAATACTACTGCAATACTACTGTAATACTACTGCAATACTACTGTAATACTACTGTAATACTACTGTAATACTACTGCTATACTACTGTAATACTACTGTAATACTACTGTAATACTACTGCAATACTACTGTAATACTACTGCAATACTACTGTAATACTACTGTAATACTACTGCAATACTACTGTAATACTACTGTAATACTACTGTAATACTACTGCAATACTACTGTAATACTACTGCATTACTACTGTAATACTACTGCAATACTACTGCAATACTACTGTAATACTACTGTAATACTACTATAATACTACTGTAATACTACTGCAATACTACTGCAATACTACTGTAATACTACTGCTATACTACTGTAATACTACTGTAATATTACTGCAATACTACTGTAATACTACTGTAATACTACTGTAATACTACTGCATTACTACTGTAATACTACTGTAATACTACTGCATTACTACTGTAATACTACTGCAATACTACTGCAATACTACTGTAATACTATTGCTATACTACTGTAATACTACTGTAATATTACTGCAATACTACTGTAATACTACTGCAATACTACTGCATTACTACTGTAATACTACTGTAATACTACTGTAATATTACTGCAATACTACTGTAATACTACTGCAATACTACTGCATTACTACTGCAATACTACTGTAATACTACTGTAATACTACTGTAATACTACATGGTGGAAGTATAGTAACAAAAAGAGGAACTTTACTACTGTAATACTACTGCAATACTACTGCAATACTACTGTAATACTACTGCAATACTATTGTAATACTACTGTAATACTACATGGTGGAAGTATAGTAACAAAAAAAGGGACTTTTGCACTAAAAACACTATAACGTTAAAAAATAGAAGACTTGATTTGACCCATATTAGCTTCAGATAAACTTTTAAATACATTTATAAACAGAAGGAGGACTGTGGATTTATTCCTCCATCACTTCCATTGTAAACATTATGAAGGGATCTTCTAATGGTCAGTATAAACAGGAGGAATCATTACAACTATCTTCTACCTGAACTGTAGTTTTCTCTTCAGTATTGGTCCCTTCAGTCCTTTCATGTGATCTGTTACAAAAAACAAAGTCATTATCTGTTGCTAGAAGGCTTTTTATGACTGGTAAACATCAAATTCCTAATAAATTATATAAACAAGCTCACCTTTGTGACAGTGAGAGAGGAAATATGCCCTGGCATGTAAGTTCTCTCTGTCGAACCGGTCCACAGAGACTGTAGGATACTCCTTCATCCGACCTGCAAATGAACTCATCTTTTACAGCTTGTCTTTCTTCTTAGTTCAGGTACATAAGTCAAAAAAAGTAATGAAACTAAGAGGCAGCATATTTTGATAACATCATTAACGTTGTGTTGTTTATCCCGCCCTCCTCCTCTTCTTCTTCTGGGTTCGTTTTGACGGTAGTTGATGTGCACTCATCGCCCTCTGCTGTCAATAAATAAATAAAGTATTCTTACGGGTTTTTTTGACGATTAGAATGTAATATAAAAATATATAATATAATAAAGGGTACCTTTATTCACATGTCAGCTTAATAATACTAACTTTAATACTGCAAAAACTGTAATTATCTTTATTTTCTCCGCTGCCAATTTTCTGCCGTGTCAGTTGGCGCCATCTAACGGTCGAAGAAAGTTAACGGTAACCTAGCAACCTTCTTCTTCTTTGCTCGTTTTGACGGCAGTTGATTTGTGCTCATCGCCCTCTGCTGTCAATAAATAAATGAAGCGTATATATATAATATAATAAATGCTCCCTTTATTCAAATTTCAGCCTAATAATATTAACTAATACCACTAAAATTGTAATTTTCTTTATTTTCTCCGCTGCCAACTTATAAAAAGTTAACGGTACCCTGGCAACCAAAGAGAAGCAGTATAACCGTTTTCTAACTGCCGTCGAAGAAAGTTATTTTTACTTTTCTTCTATCCTTTTCTTTATTTATGCATGATTTTTGCATTTGGCATTTTATTTTATTTATTTTCATTTTGTTGTTTACTGTTGCACTACCTCGAGCATTCCTTGTTATTGTTGATGAAACATTTAACTTAAAGTTTTGGAGAGAAAAAAAAAAGTCTACGGTAACCTAGCAACCAAAGAGAAGCTATATGACCGTTTTCTAACTGCCGTCTGGAAAAAAGCCGTTTCAAGCCATTTATTAAGGAAAGATAAAGTAAGTAAACTGTTTTTAAACATGTACATGAATTATTAATAATGTGTTAAACATGTGAGCATATGTTAATGTGAGCAAATTACTTTATTAAAAGGTAAACAACCGGTTATTTTTCGTCTGATACGCACTAAACCCCATTAAAACAATGCTATTTTTTTAAAGCGTCGCTACTAACAGATGAATATGTCCACATTTTATTAACTCATTTCACATTTAGTACAATATTAGCGTTATATTTTAACATTCGGCATACATTAAGACTTGTAAAATGTCGCACTCACACTTTTCCTCTGCCAATAACTTAACATTAATTTATATAACACTGAAATTCAATCAGAGCAACACTTTTATTACATTTATTATAAACGGTTATGTGGGACAACTAGCCTTCAGTGCATGTATCTCTTTTTCTATTCAGTTGTTTTAAAGCTAACTAGTATAATGCAAACTGTGTAAGTTATATTGTCACATTACACATGTGAACATACAGGATACTCATTGTTTTAACCTTTCTGATGAGAAAGCAAAAAGGTAAAAAAAACTGGTACTGTTCCCTATAGTCGCTATGTGTTCCTACCCTTGTTAAACTACTTAAATTAAGTCATGGAAATGGTATTATGGAAATGTTTTGAAAATTCATTGGTAAAAATATGTGGGAACCCTGACAGCAGTAACAAGGCATTTTCCTGTCATGTCTTGTTAGTCATTATGGGGACAAGTCTGTTGAACAGCAATTTGTAATAACTGTGCATTTCTTATGATATCTTTTCAGCATCACCACTATGGCCTGTGTCACTGGTAAAAACTCCAAGCCGAAGTCCATGAGCAAAGCCAAAGAATGGACGGTCGAAGTGGAAAACCTGTTCAGATTTCAACAGGCAGGCTACAGAGATGAACTGGAGTACATACAAGTCAAACAGGGAGCTTTGGTAAATACTCTGATTTTAATGTGTAGTTGTGTCATTGACTTAAAAATAGGATCACTGTTTAAACACCTAATCGGGCTCACATACACTCTAAACTTCAAGATTAGAGAAAAAGTCCAAAAACTGAAAACACATTTGTGTGTCTGAACTTTGTTTTTTCTTCTTTCCTCTCCCATTAATCATCTCACCACCCCTCACATTTATCTGCTGACCCTTTGGAGGGGCCCCACCCCTAGGTTGGGAACCACTGGACTAAACTAGCTAACTGTATATAAAGTAGTGTAAACTAGCTCCACCTCCAGCAGCTACAACAGTAACATGCTGCTCTAACACTGATGCTTCACTATTAATAATCTAATGATGTCATATATAATAATATATCAGTCAGAGGGACCAAACCACTACTTTTACTGTAATACTGCATACTACATCGCTCATAATACTGCAGTACTTTTACTGTAATACTGCATACTACATCACTCATAATACTGCAGTACTTTTACTGTAATACTGCATACTACATCACTCATAATACTGCAGTACTTTTACTGTAATACTGCATACTACATCACTCATAATACTGCAGTACTTTTACTGTAATACTGCATACTACATCGCTCATAATACTGCAATCTTTTTTAAAAATAACAAATAAAGAGCTCCAAGTAGATGCACCACATAAAGGATTCAGGAGTTCAAGTAAGTAAGATATATATTCAGTTATAAATATATTTTATATTTAACATCTGTTTTTGTTTCTGTGTCAGATTGAGAGATGGCCAGACACCGGCTATGTGAAGAAGCTCCAGCGTCGAGACGACACGTTTTTCTACTACAGCAGGAAGAGAGAATGTCAGGACTTTGAAGTCCACAAAGTCAAAGTGTATGCATACTGAAGTGTTTCTGGACTCTCCCATCCTCTGAGGATCGAGCCCCCCGTCCCATTTATTGTTGTGATGTAACAAGATGGACTCTCTGTTTTGCTTTGTAAAGACCTGATGTGTTATTGTGTGTCTTTTGTATTTGTGATTTTTTGTGATACTTTTTTAAACATGATTATTTCCCTGCATGGTTTTGGTAAAGGACTAGTTCATCTTAAAATAATTCAAACTGACTCGCTTTGTTTTTGTCTATACTTTACTGAAGATTGTCACACCAAAAACTGCACTTCAAATGTCTCTAAAACATTGAAAAACAACATTACAACACAAAAAAGCACAGAATGTGAATAAAAATGTGAGAATATGAATTAAATGTTAAACTTTTGGATCCTTAGTAGAAAAAGAAAAAGAAAGACTACAAACAGAGATAACAGTAATGAACCAAACCATATATCTCTAATGTGTTATAATCTGGTTGAACTCTTAAAGAATCATCCTGAGGTTAAATTATGTGTAGTGTTCCTGCAGCACTGAACTAAGTTTTTTTTAGATCAATGTCATGAGTTAAGTCATTTAATTTTTAATGACATCATTGCAACGTTTCTCTATATTAAGCCTCACGGTTTAAAGAGAGATTTTTTATGCTCACTCACTGTAACATTCATGACGTTCTTTAATGTGTGACTGAAGTTTTCTTTTTGCTGAGATTAATCGCTGGGCCTGTCACACTCTCCTCATGTGATGCTAACATGAGGGGGAAGATTATGGTACGTATATGGACCCCACCGACTCAGATCTGAGGGGTTTTTTTCCCCCACTGAGATCAAGGACATATAACTTTATTTAGCAGCTTGAGGAATGAGAGATTTATGCTTATTATCTTGTAATTAAACAGAAGCTGACCCAGAGGTGCTGCATAGAAAAATGCAAGAGCTGATGTGACTTCAACCCTGCAGCACCACAGACAGCCCTGGTGAGTAACACCCTTACTTTTCTCTTAAAACATATGTCGGGTCACTTTTTTAATTATTTTCCAGCCAGAGACTTTCATGCCAAACTCTATTCACAATTTGGACGATTTAATGTATTTTTGTAAGTTTATGAAGCTGCTTCACTTCACACAGTGGGAAAAAAAGGGGGATTAGGATTGTCTGAAATTGTTTTGTGACTCCCATGTTTGATATGGGATTACATACGTATGAAGCACCAAAAATTGCTTATTCGTATAAATTAGTATGTTTAAATGACTTGGCTTGCCTCTTCTGGAGTCGTGAAATTGTGTTATAAGAAGCTGGTGTTAACTTACTCTAAAAGTTTATAGTTTTATAACAGTAACTTTGTGATCAAGTATTGGTACTTAAGTACAATTTTGATGTACTTTTACTTTACTTGAGGATTTCTATGTGATGCTACTTTATACTTTCTACTCCACTACATTTATTTGACAACTTTAGTTACTTTTCAGATGAAGATTTAACACAATGGATAATATAACAAGCTTTTAAAAATACAACACATTGTTAAATATTCATTTTGACGTCTTACATAAAGCAGTGTGTGTAGTTGGGGGTCACATTTCTCAGATATCTATGTGTTGTTATCCAGCAGCTACAACAGTAACATGCTGGCATTATGTTGGCATTATCCCCAAAAAAATCCAGTATTATTTTATTGATAATTATATTTCAGTAAAGTATCTGAATTCTGCCAAGTAGTGAGTGAGTGTCTAGTAATGTGCACTGCTACATTAAGTGCAAGCTGAGTTATATTTGTGTCTGACTGTACACTGCAGCTCTCTATCTTTAAAGAGTTTGAGTCATTTATAAAGTGGGAAACACGCTGCTTTGACCGATTGACTCCCACTCTGACATTGCTTAAATACTGTCTGGAGTTTGGCAAACTGCTGGTCGGCTCAACAGTAATATTGCGAACTACGACGCTGAAGTTGGCTTCAGATTGGGAGTTAAGGGGAAAGTAAAGGGAAAGTAATTATGATCTCTAGTGGCTGATTTGTTTCGTTTTTACTTATTACACTTGTGGAAAAAGTGTTAGACTTCCTACCAAAAGCCTCAACACTGTTTAAGCAACCTCATAAACCAGATCCAAATGAACCTAGACTATTAAACAATCTCTGGAGTCTCTGTGGAGTCACAATAAAAGTTTAACAAATCAGACAGTGGGCTTGTTCACTGAATATCATTATTTATGTTTCCCTTAACTTTCTCCTTAACCTCGAATCTGAAGCTACTTTATCGAACTATACATTTACAAACAACAAAGCTAGTCAACAAAACATATAACGATTACGAATAAGTAAATAAAATACATAAATGGTAAATAATACAACTTAGATCATGCAATAAAGTCATATTTAAATGAAAGGTTAGTACATTATTGATTTAGTAAAATTGTACACAATCCAGCTGTTCTTTTTGCAGATGTTTAACCCTTTTTCACAAGTGTAAGTGGTGAAAAAATGGAAAAACTTAACTTTTCCCTTAACCCCAAATCAGAAGCACTTTTTTTTAATGCTTTATTGATCAAATAAACAAACAAGGTTAAGGTCAAAGTAAACGTTATTATCCCAGATTGGGAAATGCGGGTGGTCACGGTGCAGAAAGACACAAAGCAAACATAAAAACACATAAATACAAATAAATACAACTGTTCATCCCCCTAGCATGCACACACACACACAAACACACACACACTCACATACTCACAAGTCGACCCAGGTCACTTAAGGAGACATTGCATGGCCTTACATTCATTTCCTGGAGACTTAACCTAACCCTAACCTTAAACAATGACCCAAAAATCAGTGTTTTACTAACTGTGGACAAGGCTTTTGACCCCAGTTTGACATGAGGTCCTGAATTAACTGGTCCTTAGTCGGAAATTTGTCCTCAAAAGTAGCTTATGACAGGCCACACACACACACACACACACACACACACACACACACACACACACACACACACACACACACACACACACACACACACACACACACACACACACACAGCACCTTCGCTCTAGCACACACATTAATGTAGAGACACATTAATACTTAACACCCTACAAGGATTATTATTGCACATTGCCCTGGTGGCATGTGTTGTGCTGTCCTCTCGTTTAACAGTCTAATTACTGAAGGAACAAAACACTTAACCTAAACCTGCTCGTTCTTATCCTTCCTTTGCCTCCTGATAGCTTAGTCAGAGCCTGTTGTGTAGCGTGTGTAAGGTCACTGAGGATGCATTCAGACTCACCCAGAATGAGACCTTTACACAACTGAGCAGCTGACATCTGGTCACACCCAATACACTCTACGTGCCATCTTGATCATGTGCTGCAACTTATCTGGGTCTTGGCTGCGCATACCAAACACACAAATCAGACAAATCTGAAAAACAAATAAAAGAAAAAAAAGAAATACATCAAATAAATCAACATATATAAATAAATAGAGTAAATAGAGTGGCATGGTGGTGCAGTGGTTATACTGCTGCCTCACTGTAAGAGGTTAGAGGGTTCTGGGTTTGAATCTACCAGCCAACTAGGGCCTTTGTGTGTGTGGCATTTAATGCTTTATTGGACAGACAAACAGACAAAAGGAAAACAAAAAAAGCCAAAAAATAAAACCATTAAAAATAAGAATATAATTTAAAATATATACATTATAAATAATAAAACAAAATAATAAAAAAATTCAAGAAGAAAATCAATTGCTCTTACCAGCATTTTATACATGTTTTTTTTATTTTATATTTTTAAATTTTGTAATATTTACTTTGAAAAAAAGTAAATGGAAACACTGAAGTTTTTTAAATGAAATTAACTCACACTAATTGGTTTAACTTGTTTTAGTTTTTTTTACAAGTATAATAGATAGTACAGTATATTAAAAAGTGCTGATAATCAAAAATAATAAAACAGGGGCAATTAAAAACAAACAAACAACAACAACAAAAAACAAACACTATGTATATATATATATATACATAATAAACTATATTATATATTTGTGTTTCCATTTACTTTTTTTCTTATCCTACAAAACAGAAAGAATACAACACAAATAATAATAATAATATTACAGTATATATATTTATTTATTTTTTAGTGAAATGAATTAACACAATACTCTTTTTCACTAGTGTAGAGAATCAGACTCATAAAATCAGTATTTATGTTTCCCCTTAACTTCCCCCTCAACTTCCCCCTTAACTCTCCCCTCTAACGTGAAACCAACTTCATCGCGTCCCTGAACTCGCCTTTAACAGCTTGAACTGGAGCTACCAGGCAGTATTATTCCCTTTAACTCATGAGTGACCCTTTTACGTGCTTTTTCTGAAGTTATGTTTCCAGCTGAGTCAACACGGACGATATAAGGCAAGTTTGGGCTGTTTTATTAGACAGTTTAAACTTACATATATATACATTTAATCTATTTAATGTGGTTGTCTGAATGGTTTAGCTTAGCATCGTTAGCCACCTGCCTCACTGTTTGGCCTGGTAAACACTAAAGCTTTAGTCGGTCATTTTATATTTACCTTATTCTTCACTTTAACTGTAACATATGGTTAGTGTGGTTGTGTTTTAACCCCTAACCCTGCAGCATAGATACACACACACACACAGCTGTTAGAGTTAAAAGGTGTTTTTGTTTGCTTAGCATCGCTTAGCAAGGTAATGGAGCTAATACTGGTCATAAGATGTGAACTGGAGATGTCATAAAACCTCTGCAGACTTTAACCCTACTAATACATGCATACTGGATATCTACATGTCAGCAGAAACTTGCAGTATACAGGACGAGGTCACAGATGTTTCAGATCTGTCTTTAAACCAACAGTCAGGAGCCCAAAATGTACATTAAAACCTGTTTTTCTAGCTGTAATCATCCTACCTGTGTATACTGACCAGTACAAGATCCCTTCATAATGTTTAGTGTACGTGATGAATCCACAGTCCTCTTTATGTGCACAAATGTTTTTAAAAGTTGATCTGAAGCAACTTCAGAGTCAAATCAAGCAGATATATTTCAATATTAGTCTTTTTCATTGTTTAAGTCTCTCCTTTTGTTACTAAACACTGTCTGAGTAAACAGAAAGAGGGAATTTGATGCTTAAAAGACTGTAAAATGTGGCAGATATCCACTTTATATGACTAATTCAGACTGTGACACTCACACTGTGGATTTTGGCACAAAGCGTATTTTGAAGAAGATCTTTTAATGGTCAGTATGAACAGGAGGAATGATTACAGAGAGGGAAAACCTCTTTCACTGATTTAGTTACAGAAATGTTATCTGCTGCTGTCATTCAGGTAATTTTATCCCTACCAAAACATGCTGAGTTTGTTTTTAACTGGATATCTAAATGTCAGCAGAAAGTTGCAGTACAGGACGAGGTCACAGATGTTTCAAGTCTGTCTTTAAACCAACAGTCAGGAGCCCAAAATGTACATTAAAACCTGTTTTTCTAGCTGTAATCATCCTACCTGTGTATACTGACCATTACAAGATCCCTTCATAATGTTTACAGTGGAAGTGATGAATCCACAGTCCTCTTTATGTGTAAAAATGTATTTAAAAGTTGATCTGAAGCTATTATGAAGCTTCTAAGTCAAATCAAGCAGATATCAAGCATATTTCAATATTATTAGTCCATTTCCTTGGTTAAGTCTCTCCTTTTGTTACTAAACACTGTCTGAGGAAACAGAAAGAGGTAATTTGATGCTAAAAAGACTGTAAAATGTGGCAGATATCCACTTAACATGACTAACTCAGACTGCTGAGTAAATGCATTTTTGTGGTGACGCTGTGGATTTTGAAGGAGAGTTTTTAACGGTCAGTATGAACAGGAGGAATGATTACAGAGAGGGGAAACCTCTTTCACTGATTTAGTTTAAGACACGTGAAAAATTATGATTATATCCTTTTAAAACTTTTATGCTTGATACAGACTGTCACTGCACACAGGTGAGGGAAACGTGTGTGTTGATTTAAAAAAATGACTAAATAACACATCAAATGCACCGTAAACCAGGTTTTGAAATCTAAATGCAGTCTCTATAAATGACCAGTGGTTGGAGAAGTATTCAGATCCTTTACTTCAGTAATACAACCATTGTGTTCCAGTTTTCCTGTATGATATGAATTTATAATATGCTGCCATACTGCTGCATAGCTGAATGAAATGCTGTAACTCTCCAATGGTGATAAAATATATATAATCACTGTATGGAGCGCTACAACCAGGGGAAGCTGTGTGGAGTATAATAACTGTGTAACCTTCTTACTAACACTTATAACTTTATAACCATACAGTCTATGTTTATAACACAATAATTAAACTAAAATGTTGTTTATTGAGCTGTAAATTAAATGATATGTCTGCTGTGTGATGATGAAACACATCAGTGCTGAATTTCATGGGTTGAAAACGTCTCAATCTTTGTCTGCTTATTATAATACTGTTATTATTATTATTATTATTATTATTATTATTATTATTATTATTATTATTATTATATTATGTCACTAAACTTCTGCCCCCTTCGTCATCTCCTCAGCCTAATATGATATTACATTTGATATTTTAGGGTTTTTTGGAGTGTTGATCAGAACTTGTAATGTAATTTTTTCCTCAAATGATCATTATTATAATATATAGATGATTATTTTCTCTATCAATTCATCTTTTAGGTTATTTTCTTGATGAATTAAGTACATATTTGGTCAATTACTGTCTCTCAAAGCCCAACATGTGACGTGAAATGTAGGTTTTGTCCTAAAAATACCCCAAAAATATTCAGTTTACTGTCACAGACGACCAAAGAAACTAAATAATATTCAGTTTATATTCAGTTTACTGTCACATACAACCCAAAAAACCCCCCCAAATACTCACAAATGAAGAAGCTTGAACAAGATACTTTTTAGTTTTACTTTTAAATGAAAAAAATGACTCTATTATTAAAATATTATGGCAACTAATCGACTTACTGTTGCAGCTTTAGCTCCTATAATAACACCACCATTATAAATCTGACCAGCTGTAAAGTGAGTGAATTAAAAAGCTTGGGTTATTGTTTTTATTCACTTCTTTTTAAAGGTGTTTTTTTTCGGAGGTATCGTCGACTCGCACGTGAAACCCAACATTAGTAATCTGTGCTGGGTTAAGTCGCGGGTTCTGTTTAAGGAGCCTTAGTGGATCACAAGGCTGAGCAGGAATGTAGCTTTAGGCCAGTTTAATGCTCCGTTTATAATGAAGCTCTTGTTTTCCACGGTGTGTTTTTCTGCTGAGAAAGCTCTGCAAGGGTGTTTTCTTTTTTTCTTTTTTATATTTCCTCTCCTGCTCTGCTGCCTTCTGACCCAGAAAAGGAAGAGGCAACCACAGCTGCCGTATGCGTGAAAAAAAGGCGTGCTGTGAAACTAATGTGAGGTGAAGTCGTCTCTACAGTTAAAGTGTAAAAAAGAGATTAAGTGTAGTTAAACATGAGCTGATGTCTACAGATGTGCAAGTTCTGATATATCACTGAGCTTTAATCAAGCAAAGGAAGTTGAGAATATCTCCAGGAAGTTTGAGATTATTAAAAAAACACAAATTACATGCAATCAAATTCTGTAACACTTGGTATAAAAGGGTTTTTTTCTTATTCACACAAAAATCTATTGTAGTTTAGCTTTGAAAGTTTGAGATTTCTGCTTGTAAATTAGACAAAACTTACATTAAACTGCATAAAAAGAGACAATAATCAAGACCGACTCCCCAGTAAAAGACTTGGATATCCCTGCATTAGTTTGGGTTTTCAGCTGCAATACTACAGTATATTACTCAATGTGATTCTGCTGTAAAAAACCAGACAAACACATTTCATCATGATTTGTTCCTCTTTTCTGTTTTAGCTGAAGTACGTCAGACTTCAAGTGTTTCTTCACATAGTCTGAAACCAAAACTAACAAGCTGAGAAAAAGTGTTGCAGTGGCAGAACAGCAACTATTTATTATTATTATTCATTTGTAGAAAAATACCATCAATCATAATTATTCAGAGCCAAAAGTGTTCAGACGTCTAAAACTCAAATATATTCAGTTTATAATCATATTAGAAGAAAAGCAGTCTTCACAAATAAAGACTTACATTTACGCCTGTCTGGATAACTACATTATTAACTATTAACTAATAATTACATCCTGTTTTACACCTGCTGATTAAAGTGAAGAGGTTAGCCTAGCCTAGCCTAGCCAAGGCTCACTTAATTTAAGGTGGACTGACCTTTAAGGTGGACCAACTATTCTCTTAGTAGTGACAATCTCAGCTGCTGCTAAACTGAGAGCGGAGAAAAGTTCGGCTGCTGAGTTTCTGCTAAGTACATTTGTTTGTTTTTTTGAAGTCAACAGTCAGTGACAAATAAGGGTTGGCATGATGAGCGAACTGATGCTGTGTGTGTAGGCTGCAGGTATCGTATTAGTAATAAAGGTAAAATTAGCATTCAAGGAACCTCTCAAATCGGTATTTTGGGTATTTGAACCAATATTATCATGCTAACTGCAATCATGGCATAAAAATGAGTCTTAAAATGACAAATAATATCGTTTATCGCCGTTATTTCTGGGAGAATATATCGTCTGACGAGAGTAGTTTTAGTGTCAGACCTCCTTGGTGTGACTTTTGAGTTCTTGAAGCTTTTCTGGCCTTTTTTAAAAGAGCTCAGTTTAGTTGGGAGTTTAGGTTGAGATTGATTTAAAGAAGAAGGAGAAACAGAAGTTGTTTGTTCTGATTTTCAGCTTCCTCTTTTCTCAATCAGCCGTCGTCATTGTTTGAGTTCATCTCTGAAAGGACAGAGAGTCGGCCGCGGTCGTCATCGCACCTGAAAATAGAGGAAGTGAAGAGTTTCTGACAGATATAGATCGTAGTTGTGGCTGAAAAAGGGGAGGAGGAGGAGGAGGAGGAGGAAGAGGTTTATGTTCGAAATATATGCCGTTAATTATTCATAATACTGTATGTAGAGATAGAGAGAGAGAGAGAGAGGAGAGAGAGAGGAGAGAGAGAGAGAGAGGAGAGAGAGAGAGAGAGAGAGAGAGAGAGAGAGAGAGAGAGAGAGAGAGAGAGAGAGAGAGAGAGAGAGAGAGAGAGAGAGAGAGAGAGAGAGAGAGAGAGAGAGAGAGAGAGAGAGAGAGAGAGAGAGAGAGAGAGAGAGAGAGGCTCTACGATATGAAATAAAACCTTTTTAGACCCATTTTTAAATAGTACAATAATGTTTTCAGTTCATTATGAAAGTGTTTGTCTGGTTATTGATGGAAAACACTGAACTGAACTGAACCAGGTCACCCAATATACCACCTTTAATATACCACCTTTAATATACCACCTTTAATATACCACCTTTAATATACCTGCCTAACTGTGAGTCTGTGTGTGGGAAACGGTGAAGTGTTTTTAATCGTTTGTCACCACAGAGAGAAAAAAAAACCCATCAACCGCTGTGAGATCAGAGTCTTTTTATACAGATGAAAGTCAAACTAAAACTCAACCTTCTCTTTCTTTTTATATATTTAGCTTCCTGTTTGCTTCCTGCGCTCCACACTAAATATTAACTACTAGAGACCGGACAGATATATCAGTTAACGGACGATATATGACAGATATATAGGGGAATATGTTGACCGATATGTGCAGAATTTGATGTAAATAAACTTTCTCTCTTATTCTTTTATCTTATTTGATTTTATTGTAGATTTTCATTATAAATCCTAATTATTTGTATCATTCTTACTTTCTCTTGCATGCATTTCTTTGTAAATGTGACCCTTTTTAAATGTAATATATGCGTTTTTCTTTATATTTTGAATCTTTAGTGACATTAAACATTTAAAAGCAGTGATAATAATGTAACTCTGAGTTTTTGATGGTTTTACAATGGAGGCAGGATGTTACAGAAACTCCTGGTGTTGATGTTCGGGGGGGTTTTTTGTGGGCTTTTCCGTCCCATACTTCCTGTTATACATCAATAACTTTCTCTGTCTCTCTTTCTTTTGTCTCACAGGTACAGAATTGAGCCTTGCTGGCCACCGTAATGTCCCCATCGCACTGTTGACAGCCTCCCCCTCTGACTGGCTAAGCATTGCGGCACTGGCCCTGCGTCTCCAGGAGGCGGCGCTGCTGAGAGGCGACAGGAGGAGGAGGAGGAGGAGGAAGAAGAAGAGGAGGAGGAGGAGGAGGAGGAGGTCGGAGCTGAGCGTGTGTGTCTGCCGAGGCGACCATGGATGACTTCACCACCAGGACGTACGGCACCAGCGGCCTCGACAACAGACCTCTGTTCGGGGAAACGTCGGCACGGGTAAAACACCGGAGGAGGACGAGGGTTTCCTTTGTTTTAGACATCACTATTTCCTTTTTCACAGCAAAAATGTGTTTAATATGAAGATGAAGAATAGTTGTAGGACATTATAAAAACCCTGCTGCTCTTGGTTTACAACAATAAGTCAATTTAATGAGGAAAAAATGTGAATTTTACATTTTTTAAAAAGCAGCTTCAGGCACGAAAATACAAATTTGTCTATTAAATAATAAAATAATACAAAGAAATTTCACTTTTTTTTCTTTAAACTTTAATACAATAAAACAGCCGCAAATTCAAACAAATAAAAATAAACATTTAGTCAAAATACACCAGTTAAAATTTAATCAGCAAACTTTTAAAAAATTCTTCTGGTTGTCGTACACGTTTGCTTAGTTTTTACAGTGCATTATTTTTATTTAAGTATAATTAATAATTATATATTATAATGTTATTCAGTGAGGATGAGGGCTTTGTTTTTATTTTCAGCAAATTCCACAAAAAAACCCAAAAACATCGTTAACACTGAACACTGATGTAGCCTACAAGTTATTAAAATTAAGGTTTTTTATTTTTATTTGAACATGTTATGTATTTATATATATTAATAAAATATAATAAATACATAATGGGTAAAACTAGAATGTGATCTGTATCTGGAAAATAACGTCTGATATTTGGGTTTACACCTGGTGTTAAAATGTTTTATTAATTGTGATTTATTTGTGATTAGATCTCAATATGATTATTATTATTTTGTCTGATTTGTCTACAAACGTACATAAAACTGCTGCAGCGAGAATTCAAACTTCTGCTTTTATTTGTAGTTTTTTCATGATTTTATTTAGCTGAGGGTAAAGAGGCGGAGCTCCGACATCTTTTAACGTACAGGGACGATTTATTGTCTACTATTTATTTATTTAAGGTGAAAATGTGCTTTAAAATCTGCTTTAAAGCGTTGTTTACCTTGATAACTTTTTTATAAAAACACACCTTCAAATAAGTTTTAACGTAACTCTTCAGTTGTTTTCAGCCGCCATCTGTTGAATGTTTGCTAATATTTTAACACTTTAATGATTTCGTATAAACTGACGTCTCTTTTCTCGCAGGACCGAATCGTCAACCTGGCATTGGGGGGATTTACGTCTTTGGTTGTTTTAGTAAGTATAGTTTAATCCTCTTCTTCTCTCTTTTAGTTTTTGGTTTATTATATTTTTTCATGTATTATATGTATTATTTTCTCCACTATAGATGCTCTGATTTTCCTGTTTATGACGTTTTATGAAGGGAAATATTCAGTTCACTACTACAGTAATTACGGTAGCCTAAAGCCACTTGGATTTGCTTGGGCTGCCGTAATTATTGTAGTAGCAGTGCAACTTAATTTAAAAGTCAGATTGCCTTTTGGGTTAGGAATCCACTTTAATCTATAACTGCAGCTTCTTTTTTTTAAAATAATTTAGTGAAATGAGGAACACAACTTTATTTTCATGGATTTAAATCTATGTCTGTGTTTCTGTTTTTCAGTTCAGTTCAGTTGCTTTTATTGTCCCGTAGGGGAAACTTGACTTGCAGACAGGTTAAAAAATAGACAACTATCAAAAACATAATCACATGTAAAAACAAGACAGACAAATCACAAGCAACAATCAAGTCTGGCTGAATTGAAACCACTAAACTAAGCAGTTTCTTCCATTTTTAAGGGATTTTAACCTGTTTTGGATCCTTTTTTTTGCATTAATTACAATTTCTTTTATATTAAACTCCTTCTTCTTCTTCTTCTTGACATTTTCTTGGTGAAGTGTCCGATCACATGAATGAACGGTTACAGGACAAGATAAAAAATGCAGTTATGCGTCCGTTAAAGCTTCTCTATTAGGAATGCGTTGAGTTATTTCTCTCCACTATCAGCATTCGACAGAGTTCGCTGGCTCCCGTTTAAAGTCTCTGAACGGTCGTAATTGATCCGACGTCAGCGATTAAAAGTCACGCGAAACTTCAGCGTCACATCGTGCAGCGTATTAAGTTTACTGAGCGCATCAAGGCTCCTTTTAATAATTGATTTCTTCATGTTTTATAATGTAAGTGTGTTAATGAATCAGCTTTAAATGTGGCTCCGTGACACTGACACATATTTAATCTGAGTTCTATCAGTGTTTCTACGAATCTTCACCGCTGACTAAAAGAGGAAAAGTTAAAACAATGATTCAACTGTTTTTACTTCTTCTTCTGCAGAATGAAAAGTGATTCTTTCTTCTTCTTTTTTTTGTGACCATTTCCTGATTTTCTTGTAGTGAATCACAGCGAGTCTCCTCTCACACAAAGCCACGTTAAACTACATTTCCTCTTTCTTTATTTATTTATTTAATCTTTATGTAATTAATCAGTCTCATTGAGATTAAACTCACTTCTCCAGGAGAGATTTGAGAACAAGAAACATTCATAAAAACAAAACAGAAACTAATAAATAAACAATAAACAAGGATTTAATAATAAAACATTAAAATCTCCAGGAGGAATTTAAAGATCCATGTTTGAAGGTAGTTTGATCCATTTGAGAGTTGCTACAACATAACATAAGTGTGAACTTATACAAGATATTAAAGGTTAATTAGTTATTGATCTGTTGTTTTTCAGCTTTTTTAATGTTTGTTGTTATGGGTTTTTTTTGTGTCTCCTAGGTTACGGTGATCAGCTCGTTTGTTTTCCCCTCGCTGCCGCCGCGACCGCTCAACGTCTTCTTCGCGGTGTGCATCCTGTTAGCCTGTGGATCCACCATAGTGCTGGTAACACACACACACACACACACACACACACACACACACACACACACACACAACACACACACACACACACACACACACACACACACACACACACTTCCCTGTTTTATCAGGTCAGATTTCCTGTCAGTGTGTTCCAGCTCTGATATGACTATTTTCTTCTCCATCATTCACCTGTGATATCACTCAGATACTAAGTGATATTTTGGAGGGTTTTATGCCAGTTATTTGTGTAAAAAGGCCTTTTTAATCAATATTTATTTTGAATATTTAATAAAAAAGTTAGATAAATGTAAAGTTTTTAGAGTCAATTGAAAGAAAAAAGGAGGATTTATTTAACTTTTATATTTGAACTCTTTATTTTATTTCTTGTTGCTTCTTGTTTTACCTTTTGTAACAACTCTTTTTTTAAAAGGTGCAATAAAAAATGAAGTTATAAAACCCCCAAAAATAACGTCTTCTTATTCTTCTTCCTCCTCTTCAGATATTCTGGTACCGGCAGGGCGATCTGGAGCCTAAATTCAGGAACCTGATCTACTACATGCTGGCGTCCATCGTGCTGCTGTGTCTATGTGCCAACCTCTACTTCCACGACGTCAGGTAAAGGCAAGGGAGCGAGGAAGAGGAGGAGGAGGAAGGAAGGAAGAAGAAGAAGAAGGGAAGACATGGGGCGACAAAGAGAGAAAGAGAAAGACCGTCCAATAAAAAGACACATATATATATAAATATATATATACGACCAAATCAAACTAAAAAACTCATCTCACACTAACTTGAATGACTGGCAGCAGACTGGAGACTCTCGGACCAAAAGAAAAGAAAACCAGTGAGACTTAATGGTTCCAGTGGGATGAAAACTGTCAGACTCGTTTGTTTCGGTGCTGAACACACGATGAAGAAGATGCAGAATCACAACGTGGTGTTTAAACGAGGAGGCGAGGAGCGCTTACAACTGATGATGGAGCAACACGTTAAAGGAAGAATCTGCCCTCTTGTGTCTTTTACATGTTTTTCTTTTCTTTTCAACTTTCGGATGAACTATATTTATATCTTTAAACATCCGTCAGAAAGAGAGAGGGCTCCGAAAATATTGTTATAAGAACCAAATGTTCCCTCAAAACTTCAGATAAAACAGCGTCTCTCTTTTTTAACAAACCTGCTTGTGTTAAAAAAATAAGGAAGAAGGTGCGTTCAGGTACACTCTGTAATTCAGAAAACATCACCAAATTATTCACCATATCCACAATTATTTTGGTTATATTCTTAATGAATTAATCAGTTGTTTGTCCGCAAATGTCTCAAGATGATCAGAAAGGAAAACCAGAAAATATTCACAGTGAAGAAGATGTAAAATCAGAGAATTTGGACGGTTTTCTTTTTAATTTAACAGTCGGCAACTTAATCGTTTAATCTACAAAATAACTGAAGCTACACAAACTTTAAGTCCCCAAATTTTTTAGCTAAATTCGAGGCGTCAAACTTGAGCTGAACTTATATATTTATCGCAGCTGATGTTGAGAAATGAGACAAGAAACCTGCCTCACAGTAAATTAAAGTTAAAGTTAAGGATTATTTTATTATCAGGTAATTATATTTCAACGATTAATCGATTTAATAATCTGGTTTAAAGTGACGTCTTTAAATGTCTTATTTTGTCCGACCAGCAGTCAAAACCTCAAAATGTTGAATCAACAGTTTCTTTTCTAGCATTTGAGTCTTAAATTAAGGAATATTTGATGTTTTTTTGCTTGTTAATGAGTCAAAACAGGACAATAAGTTTATTATTAAAGGTACGTTACACCTATTTGAAGCTTTTTTTAAAGTGGAGCTTGTGGTTGACATTACGAGTTTACAGAGACGACCTGAATGCACCTTGTGTGTGTGTTTGTGTGTGTGTGATTGAATGTGTGAGTGCGTGCATGTGTGTGTGACATCATCATGACGCTGTCGGTGAACTCCTCTGTGCACCGTTTTGATTTAGGAGGAGGAAGAGGAGGAGCTCCAAAACTGTCATCATCATCATCATCATCATCATCAGCTGCTTTGGATCCTCAAGGCCACGTTGGACTCTGGTGGATCCTCTCTCTCTCTTTTTTTCTCTCTCTTTCTCTCTCTTTTTCCTCTTTTTCTTCTTTCTTTCTTTTTGTTGTGACTCTCTCCATAACTGACGATTATTACATTTTTCTTTTTTGACATTAATGTTTTTTTGCTCTCAAACTGAATCACACGAGTCTGTTTTCACATGTTTTAAACTTTTTTAACGGGGCGGATTTTTCCTTTAACCAGGAGGAATATTAACACAGAGTGAAGCAGAACTAGGAGGTGATGAACCTTCCTCCTCCTCTTCCTCCTCCTCCTCTTCCTCCTCAGTACTGTAGACTGTAGCTGACAAAAACAGCATCAGGGGCTTCGTGGC
This sequence comes from Scomber scombrus, assembly GCF_963691925.1. Taxonomy (NCBI): domain Eukaryota; kingdom Metazoa; phylum Chordata; class Actinopteri; order Scombriformes; family Scombridae; genus Scomber; species Scomber scombrus. The sequence goes on from NC_084991.1 coordinate 20,882,548, forward strand.
AAATATATGCAACAGTTTTTCTTCTTGTCTTCCTCTCGCTGCTGCTGCTGCTGCTTTTTCCTCCTTTTTTTCTGCTTTTGCGGCTTTTCTGACGTCTGATGGTCGAGTTTAATTCCCAAAAATCAAGCCTCAACTTTAAGAGGATTATTTTTTCTTTTGTTTTTTAGAAACTCATTTAAATTTAAAATGCTGAATCACACTGACTGACTACCAATTATTGCACTAGCTGAATTTATACACATTTTTTGTCTAAGCCATAAACACACACACACACACACACACACACACACACACACTCTCAGGCTCGGCTGTAGCACCAGTAAAAATGAGCAGGAGCGTTTCTTTTCTTCCTCGTGACTTTACACACTGAAGCACAATTTTTTTAACGTATCTACAATCTAAATAATCAGAAGAAAAAATATTTTTGGTGTTTTTTTTTAAGGGTCTATTAAAGCTCAGCAGCAGGATTACAGGGTTAAAAACAACAACAACACTCTGAAGTCTAATTTAGCTGCTTCAGTTAAAGGAAAAACACACCAAACATACAACATGCAATTAAATAATAAATATATATTATAATAATAAAAACAAAAAAGGCACCTCAGCACTTAAAGTGGATGTATTGGACCAAAAAAAAAAAAAAAAGGTTTTCTTGATTGAATTGCCTGGTTAAAAATGTTTAAACAAAAAATATATATATTTAATTAACTTATTATAGAAAAGACAAAGAAACACGGCAGATATTCACTTTTTTGCATTATTATAAAAAATTAAAAAAGGCTTAAATCATTTAGTTTTTCTGTCAATTTACTAAAATTTAAGCAGTACAGCCAAGAAGTCATTAAATATTACCTTTTATAATCATATTTATCACATTTATATAAATATATATATATTTATCTGCACCAATCAAACTTCAGGTTAATTCATGCAAACTGTCCAAAGAAAACTAAACTCACATTTATTAATTATTAGATCTTAAAGGAAGAGTCCGACTTTTTTTTCTTTTTCTTTTTCTTTAGTCTCTCTCAACAATTTCTGACTTAAATAACTCACAAATAAATTTCCATAAATAGTTTTTGGGGCACGCTTAAATTCATCGTTAAGCTTTCGGTCTTTTCATGGAAAAAAAAAAAAGAATAATGTTGGACTTTTCATTTAATGTCGTCTCTTTATTTAAAAAAACAACAATGTTAAACTTGCTGTGTGACGTCACCAAAAACAAGATTTTTTTCGGGGTGTTGAATTTCAAACTGAAGTGTAGCTTTGAAGACATTTTTTTTACTATTTCTCTCTTTTTTCTTTCCTTCTTTCTTTGCTGACTGTAGCTTTGCTCGTTTACAGATGACCTGCATCAGTGGACGTACGGTAAAAACTGACAGCGACTGTTAAACACAAAAAGCTTCGTGCTAAAACAAACTGCGGGGGGGGGGGGGGGGGGGGGAGAGAGAGGAGGGGTAATAAAAACATTTTTAAACAACAAGCCCTGTCCTCTACGAGAGGAGTCGACAACCTCGCCACGACTTTAGGATTGTCTCAAAGCCATGTTGTTCTTTTTTTTTTTTATTTAATATTTTATGGAATAAATAATTGTGTATCCTCACTGACTCTGTGTGTTTTGTTTTGGCCTAATATCGGTATCAGCATATCCCAAAAATCCGGCATCGGTCGGGTCCTTAAACGTTACAAACTTAAA
>NC_084991.1:20884443-20894443 GCF_963691925.1 Scomber scombrus
GCTAAGCATGCGGCACTGGCCCTGCGTCTCCAGGAGGCGGCGCTGCTGAGAGGCTACAGGAGGAGGAGGAGGAGGAGGAGGAAGAAGAGGAGGAGGAGGAGGAGGAGGAGGAGGAGGTCGGAGCTGAGCGTGTGTGTCTGCCGAGGCGACCATGGATGACTTCACCACCAGGACGTACGGCACCAGCGGCCTCGACAACAGACCTCTGTTCGGGGAAACGTCGGCACGGGTAAAACACCGGAGGAGGACGAGGGTTTCCTTTGTTTTAGACGTCACTATTTCCTTTTTCACAGCAAAAATGTGTTTAATATGAAGATGAAGAATAGTTATTATAAAAACCCTGCTGCTCTTGGTTTACAACAATAAGTCAATTTAATGAGGAAAAAATGTGAATTTTACATTTTTTAAAAAGCAGCTTCAGGCACGAAAATACAAATTTGTCTATTAAATAATAAAATAATACAAAGAAATTTCACTTTTTTTCCTTTAAACTTTAATACAATAAAACAGCAGCAAATTCTCAAACAAATAAAAATAAACATTTAGTCAAAATACACCAGTTAAAATTTAATCAGCAAACTTTTAAAAATTCTTCTGGTTCTCGTACACGTTTGCTTAGTTTTTACAGTGCATTATTTTTATTTAAGTATAATTAATAATTATGTATTATAATTTTATTCAGTGAGGATGAGGGCTTTGTTTTTATTTTCAGCAATTCCACAAAAAAAACCCAAAACATCGTTAACACTGAACACTGAAGTAGCCTACAAGTTATTAAAATTAAGGTTTTTTATTTTTATTTGAACATGTTATGTATTTATATATATTAATAAAATGTAATAAATACATAACGGGTAAAACTAGAATGTGATCTGTATCTGGAAAATAACGTCTGATATTTGGGTTTAGACCTGGTGTTAAAATGTTTTATTAATTGTGATTAGATCTCAATATGCTAATTATTATTATTTTGATTTTATTTGGCTGAGGGTAAAGAGGCGGAGCTCCGACATCTTTAACGTACAGGGACGATTTATTGTCTATTATTTATTTATTTAAGGTGAAAATGTGCTTTAAAATCTGCTTTAAAGCGTTGTTACCTTGATACCTTTTTATAAAACACACCTTCAAATAAGGTTTAACGTAACTCTTCAGTTGTTTTCAGCCGCCATCTGCGAATGTTTGCTAATATTTGTTTTGACGTCTCTTTTCTCGAAGGACCGAATCGTCAACCTGGCATTGGGGGGATTCACGTCTTTGGTTGTTTTAGTAAGTATAGTTTTTACTCTATTAACAGTGCAACTTCATTTAAAAGTCGCTTGCTTGCTCAGAGTTCACTATGCTGCACTTCTGAAACGCTCCCAGTGGTGCAGCTTTTTTTAACTTTAAAAAAAAAAGTAATTCAGTGAAATAAGGAACCAAACTATATTTTCATGAACTTAAATCTGTTTCAGTGACACATTTATACATCTGTGTTTCTGTTTTTCAAGCAGTTTCTTCCATTTTCTTAAACTGAATTTAACTTTAAAATACTTTAATTACATTTCTTTTATATTAAACTCCTTCTTCTTCTTCTTCTTCTTGACATTTTCTTGGTGAAGTGTCCGATCACATGAATGAGTGTTACAGGACAAGATAAAAAATGCAGTTATGCGTCCATTAAAGCTTCTCTATTAGGAATGCGTTGAGTTATTTCTCTCCACTATCAGCATTCGACAGAGTTCGCTGGCTCCCGTTTAAAGTCTCTGAACGGTCGTAATTGATCCGACGTCAGCGATTAAAAGTCACGCGAAACTTCAGCGTCACATCGTGCAGCGTATTAAGTTTACTGAGCGCATCAAGGCTCCTTTTAATAATTGATTTCTTCATGTTTTATAATGTTAGTGTGTTAATTAATCAGCTTTAAATGTGGCTCCGTGACACTGACACATATTTAATCTGAGTTCTATCAGTGTTTCTACGAATCTTCACCGCTGACTAAAAGAGGAAAAGTTAAAACAATGATTCAACTGTTTTTACTTCTTCTTCTGCAGAATGAAAAGTGATTCTTTCTTCTTCTTTTTTTTGTGACCATTTCCTGATTTTCTTGTAGTGAATCACAGCGAGTCTCCTCTCACACAAAGCCACGTTAAACTACATTTCCTCTTTATTTATTTATTTATTTAATCTTTATGTAATTAATCAGTCTCATTGAGATTAAACTCACTTCTCCAGGAGAGATTTGAGAACAAGAAACATTCATAAAAACACAGAAACTACCAAAATAAACAATAAACAAGGATTTAATAATAAAACATTAAAATCTCCAGGAGGAATTTAAAGATTCATGTTTGAAGGTAGTTTGATCCATTTAAAAGTAGCTGCAACATAACATAAGTGTGAACTTATACAAGATATTAAAGGTTAATTAGTTATTGATCTGTTGTTTTTCAGCTTTTTTAACGTTTGTTGTTATGGTTTTTTTTGTGTCTCCTAGGTTACGGTGATCAGCTCGTTTGTTTTCCCCTCGCTGCCGCCGCGACCGCTCAACGTCTTCTTCGCGGTGTGCATCCTGTTAGCCTGTGGATCCACCATAGTGCTGGTAACACACACACACACACACACACACACACACACACACACACACACACACACACACACACACACACACACACACACACACACACACACACACACACTTCCCTGTTTTATCAGGTCAGATTTCCTGTCAGCGTGTTCCAGCTTTGATATGACTATTTTCTTCTCCATCATTCACCTGTGATATCACTCAGATACTAAGTGATATTTTGGAGGGTTTTATGTATTTTTATATCAGTTATTTGTGTAAAAAGGCCTTTTAATCAATATTTATTTTGAATATTTAATAAAAAAGTTAGATAAATGTAAAGTTTTTAGAGTCAATTGAAAGAAAAAAGGGGATTTATTTTATTATTATATTTGAACTTTTATATTTGAACTCTTTATTTTATTTCTTGTTGCTTCTTGTTTTACCTTTTGTAACAACTCTTTTTTTAAAGTTATAAAAACCCCAAAAATAACGTCTTCTTATTCTTCTTCCTCCTCTTCAGATATTCTGGTACCGGCAGGGCGATCTGGAGCCTAAATTCAGGAACCTGATCTACTACATGCTGGCGTCCATCGTGCTGCTGTGTCTATGTGCCAACCTCTACTTCCACGACGTCAGGTAAAGGCAAGGGAGCGAGGAAGAGGAGGAGGAGGAAGGAAGGAAGAAGAAGAAGAAGGGAAGACATGGGGGCGACAAAGAGAGAAAGAGAAAGACCGTCCAATAAAAAGACACATATATATATATATATAAATATATATATACGACCAAATCAAACTAAAAACTCATCTCACACTAACTTGAATGACTGGCAGCAGACTGGAGACTCTCGGACCAAAAGAAAAGAAAACCAGTGAGACTTAATGGTTCCAGTGGGATGAAAACTGTCAGACTCGTTTGTTTCGGTGCTGAACACACGATGAAGAAGATGCAGAATCACAACGTGGTGTTTAAACGAGGAGGCGAGGAGCGCTTACAACTGATGATGGAGCAACACGTTAAAGGAAGAATCTGCCCTTTTGTGTCTTTTACATGTTTTTCTTTTCTCTTCAACTTTCGGATGAACTATATTTATATCTTTAAACATCCGTCAGAAAGAGAGAGGGCTCCGAAAATATTGTTATAAGAACCAAATGTTCCCTCAAAACTTCAGATAAAACAGCGTCTCTCTTTTTTAACAAACCTGCTTGTGTTAAAAAAATAAGGAAAAAGGTGCGTTCAGGTCCACTCTGTAATTCAGAAAACATCACCACATTATTCACCATATCCACAATTATTTTGGTTATTTTCTTAATGAATTAATCAGTTGTTTGTCCCCAAATGTCTCAAGATGATCAGAAAAATATTCACAGTTAAAAAGCTGTAAAATCAGAGAATTTGGACGGTTTTCTTTTAATTTAAGTCGCCAACGATAAATTGATAAATTTTTATTTGTGTGTTAAAAACAGGTATGTTTGACGTTTTATGCTTGAAAAATTACTTAAATTATTAAAATAGTTGCAGATTATTATTATCACTATTTCTCATTTTGTCCAACTAACAGTCAAAATCCCCAAATGTTCAATTTAAGTCTCTATTTGAACATTTAAGAGTCTTAAATTCAGGAATACTTGAGTTTGTTTTGCTTGAAAACGTCAAATAGTGAATTCTGTTTTCTGTTAATGAGTCAAAACAGGACAATAAGTTAAATTAAATTAAAGGTACGTCACACCTATTTGAAGCTTTTTTTAAAGTGGAGCTTGTGGTTGACATTACGAGTTTACAGAGACGACCTGAATGCACCTTGTGTGTGTGTGTGATTGAATGTGTGAGTGCGTGTGTGTGTGTGTGATTGAATGTGTGCTTGCGCGTGTGTGTGTGTGTGTGTGACATCATCATGACGCTGTGGTTGAACTCCTCTGTGCACCGTCTTGATTCAGGAGGAGGAAGAGGAGGAGCTCCAAAACTATCATCATCATCAGCTGATTTGTATCCTCGAGGCCACGTTGGACTCCGGTGGATCCTCTCTCTCTCTTTTTCTCTCTCTCTCTCTCTTTTTTGTGTGACTTTAATAACTGACGATTATTACATTAATTTTTTTTGACATTTTTTTTTTTGCTCTCAAACTGAATCACACAAGTCTGTTTTCACATGTTTTAAACTTTTTTAACGGGGCGGATTTTTCCTTTAACCAGGAGGAATATTAACACAGAGTGAAGCAGAACTAGGAGGTGATGAACCTTCCTCCTCTTCCTCCTCCTCCTCTTCCTCCTCAGTACTGTAGACTGTAGCTGACACAAACAGCATCAGGGGCTTCGTGGCAAATATATGCAACAGTTTTTCTTCTTGTCTTCCTCTCGCTGCTGCTGCTGCTGCTTTTTCCTCCTTTTTTTCTGCTTTTGCGGCTTTTCTGACGTCTGATGGTCGAATTTAATTCCCAAAAATCAAGCCTCAACTTTAAGAGGATTATTTTTTCTTTTGTTTTTTAGAAACTCATTTAAATTTAAAATGCTGAATCACACTGACTGACTGCCAATTATTGCACTAGCTGAATTTATACACATTTTTTGTCTAAGCCATAAACACACACACACACACACACACACTCTCTCAGGCTCGGCTGTAGCACCAGTAAAAATGAGCAGGAGCGTTTCTTTTCTTCCTCGTGACTTTACACACTGAAGCACAATTTTTTTAACGTATCTACAATCTAAATAATCAGAAGAAAAAAGATTTTTGGTGTTTTTTTTAAGGGTCTATTAAAGCTCAGCAGCACGATTACAGGGTTAAAAACAACAACAACACTCTGAAGTCTAATTTAGCTGCTTCAGTTAAAGGAAAAACACACCAAACATACAACATGCAATTAAATAATAAATATATATTATAATAATAAAAACAAAAAAGGCACCTCAGCACTTAAAGTGGATGTATTGGACCAAAAAAAAAAAAAAAGGTTTTCTTGATTGAATTGCCTGGTTAAAAATGTTTAAACAAAAAATATATATATTTAATTAACTTATTATAGAAAAGACAAAGAAACACGGCAGATATTCACTTTTTGCATTATTATAAAAAATAAAAAAAGGCTTAAATCATTTAGTTTTTCTGTCAATTTACTAAAATTTAAGCAGTACAGCCAAGAAGTCATTAAATATTACCTTTTATAATCATATTTATCACATTTATATAAATATATATATTTATCTGCACCAATCAAACTTCAGGTTAATTCATGCAAACTGTCCAAAGAAAACTAAACTCACATTTATTAATTATTAGATCTTAAAGGAAGAGTCCGACTTTTTTTTCTTTTTCTTTTTCTTTAGTCTCTCTCAACAATTTCTGACTTAAATAACTCACAAATAAATTTCCTTAAATAGTTTTTGGGCACGCTTAAATTCATCGTTAAGCTTTTGGTCTTTTCATGAAAAAAAAAAAAAAAGAATAATGTTGGACTTTTCATTTAATGTCGTCTCTTTATTTTAAAAAACAACAACGTTAAACTTGCTGTGTGACGTCACCAAAAACACGATTTTTTTCGGGGTGTCGAATTTCAAACTGAAGTGTAGCTTTGAAGAAAAAAATTGTACTATTTCTGTCTTTTTTCTTTCCTTCTTTCTTTGCTGACTGTAGCTTCGCTCGTTTACAGATGACCTGCATCAGTGGACGTACGGTAAAAACTGACAGCGACTGTTAAACACAAATAGCTCCGTGCTAAAACAAACTGCGGGGGGGGGGGGGAAGAGAGGAGGGGTAATAAAAACATTTTTAAACAACAAGCCCCGTCCTCTACGAGAGGAGTCGACAACCTCGCCACGACTTTAGGATTGTCTCAAAGCCATGTTGTTCTTTTTTTTTTAATTTAATATTTTATGGAATAAATAATTGTGTATCCTCACTGACTCTGTGTGTTTTGTTTTGGCCTAATATCGGTATCAGCATATCCCAAAAATCCGGCATCGGTCGGGTCCTTAAACGTTACAAACTTAAAATGAGGTAATGTAACTGTAAAGAGGGAGAGACAGAAATGTGTGTGTGTATATTTTAACTTATTACATTATAACAAGGGCCCGACTGATTCTGGGTTTTTGGTTTATAGTATTTATAAATGTTAAATGTTTATTAAAAAAAGGACTTAAGTTTGATTCAGACACTTTATAAGACGTTGACATTTTATTCACAGTGTTATTCAGATGAAAATACAGGTTTATTTCTCCATTCAGTCTTTTATTATTATTTTTTTTAAAAACAAAAAAACAAACATGACATCATTCAAATACAAAAGCCCAGTTTGCATTTTAATTTAATTGTTCATTCATTCATAAATATTTGCTCTGTATGGAAGTCAACCTCTGCCATTTAAATGAAAACACAAACAAACAAACAAAAACAAAAAACAAGAATATTTCTCCTCATAATTATAATACTAAAAATGTAAACCTTTAATTTAAATGATCAGAAATGTACTTTATGATATACTTTAAATAAATAATATAAAACAAAATCAAAAAGTGATCCAGTTTTATATTTTTTTATACATCATTTTTAACACACTATAATGTAGTTGTTTAGTGTTTAATTTTCTACACTGTAAAAAATTACTATACCCATAATTCATTATTCATTAATAGAGCAGCCTCCATAAAAAAATGCCAACAGAAGAAATTATAAATGTAGTCTTAAATCTGCTAATAACTAGATTATAGTGTGTTATAATTATACTAATAATAATTATAAATGCTACATTAGGGGATTTTATCTTTTAAGTCATAATTATGAGAAAAAACATGGCAGATGTGAACTTCCATACATCCACACACCTTATTATAACTTAAAGGAGCAGTTTGTAATAATTTAATGGCATTGAGTGGAATGTAATATTTATTAGTATGTTTTAATTAATGTGTAATCAGCTTAAAAAATAAGAATATAAATATTAACAGAGAGATGTCGTTAAATCCTACAGACTGCTCCTTTAATGGAAAGTAAAAAAAACAGATTTTATTTTTTTAACACATGATCGATGATAAAAAAATTGGACTTAAATCCAAGTTACCTTCATGTAATTGTGGCACAAATGTTTAAATAATTATGTGTGTATTTACGACTGTGGTGGTTTTTTAAAGGGGCGAGGGCGAGCGTCCATCATCATCATCATCATCATCATCACAGTCTTTTTATAGAGTCTCCCAGAAGGCTGTAAAAATGTCCGTGAGTTCACATTTCATCCAGAGGCTCGAAAGATGCTCCGAGACCGATTCAGAGCGGCACGAGTTTGTTTTTGTTTTTTAAAGTCTTTTCTTTTTACGTCCCCGGGTTTAAAAACAGGAGAGAAGAGTCAGAGAGGAGAGAGAGAGGAGTAAGAGAGAGGAGAGAGAGAGGAGTCAGAGAGGAGAGAGAGAAGAGTCAGAGAGGAGCTAGAGAGGAGTCAGAGAGAGGAGAGAGAGAGAGAGGAGAGAGAGAGAGAGGAGTCAGAGAGGAGAGAAGAAGAGTCAGAGAGGAGAGAGAGAGGAGTAAGAGAGAGGAGAGAGAGAGAGGAGTTAGAGAGGAGTCAGAGAGGAGAGAGAGAAGAGTCAGAGAGGAGAGAGAGGAGTCAGAGAGAGGAGAGAGAGAGAGAGAGAGGAGTCAGAGAGGAGAGAAGAGAAGAAGAGTCAGAGAGGAGAGAGAGAGGAGTAAGAGAGAGGAGAGAGAGGAGTCAGAGAGAGGAGAGAGAGAGAGAGGAGAGAGAGGAGAGAGAGAGAAGAGTCAGAGAGGAGAGAGAGAGGAGTCAGAGAGGAGATAGAGAGGAGTCAGAGAGGAGAGAGAGAAGAGTCAGGAGAGAGAGAGGAGTCAGAGAGGAGATAGAGAGGAGTCAGAGAGGAGAGAGAGAAGAGTCAGGAGAGAGAGAGAGAAGAGTCAGAGAGGAGAGGAGTCAGAGAGAGAGAGAGAGACTTTAACTCACAGTTCAACACACCGTGCAGACGTGTGCTGGCGTCGTTGTTCTCGTGGCTCTCATAGACGTCGTCGACCCTCTTCAGATGTAGTCAGTCAGTCATGAGGAGAATTAATCAGAGCCTTCCTGGTTCTCCAAAATCGGATCTGAGGAAAGAGAGAGAGAGAGAGAGAGTTTCAGATTATGCAGAAAAAAACACACTTTTTTTTCTTCTTTCTTTCTTACTATCTTTATCCACAGAGTATCAAATAATGTTGAGTAAGGGTATCGGTACTATAAACATAAATCAATACCAAGTCGTATTAAAAGTCTCCCGTCAAACTATCCTTTTTGCTGCATTATATTTGTATTATACATCAAAGCACAATGACAGACATATGAAGACATTTGAATATCAAAAACTGAATTTAAGACAAGCTCCACTCAGAGAGGAGAACAGTGAGCGTGTTACCTGTCAGTGTGCTGCTGATGTTGGGCGGAGAAACGATCAGGACGGCGCTGCCAGCTGTCATCCCAGAATGCACCACTGGACTGTCCACTGAGGAGGAACTCAGCTCCTGACACACACACACACACACACACACACACACACAGTTTAATTTAAACACTTGAAGTGATGACTAAATGATTAAAATAAGTGTCTCTCCTTAGAGATCAGGATCCATGTTGATACCTTGTCAGTAAAACCATCAGCCATTGTCTCGTGAGTTTCCGTGACGACGCCCACTGAACCCTCCAGGAGGCTCGTAGCTTCGAGTTGGTCGTCATGGCCCCGCCCGTCTGCCTCCACGACTAGCTGCGATTGGCTGAGATGATCTGAGGAGGCGGGGTCAGATGTGACAGTCTGGATGATGACGCCATCGCTGGAGCAGAGTCCGTCCGTCTGAGGAGGGAAAAAAACAAGAAGTCAGCGTTGGATAATTAATACCAGAAACAAAACAAAAAAGGCTGAAATCTCCCGACACTGACCGACAAGCTGTGAAGGATGATGTGTTCATGTGACGAGGGCGAGGAGCCTGTCGTCAAGGTGACCGTGCTGTTATTGGTTAAGCTTAGAGGAAGGCCCTGACTGGTGGTGGAGAGGCTGAGCGGCAGGCTCTGATTGGACGTCGTCTGGAGGTAGTAGGTGCCTGGTGTGCCGGTCGGCTGCAGGTGGAACGACTGAAAGACACAAAGATATTTTAATCAGATTTAATAATACAGAAAGTTTTATTGTAGGAGCCAAACTGATTAATCTGCTGCACCGATAAATGATAATTAGATAAGTTTAAAAATGCACAATTCTTTAAAGCTTTGATGAGCTTACAGGAAGGATCTCGAAGGTCTGCAGAGCTCCTGTGTTCAGAGTGATTGTGTCACTGTCGCTCGCTGCTGCTGAAGAATCTGAAGCTGAAAGAGAAAAAAAACAACAGGATCAATACCAGAAGTGCAGCGTAGATAGAGTGCACAGATGCTGCAGTGTGTGTGTGTGTGTGTGTGTGTGTGTGACTCACCCAGGTGTGTGATCTGCAGTGGGATCTGAA
>NC_084991.1:20899443-20914443 GCF_963691925.1 Scomber scombrus
TCACGCTCCTGGAAATAAAAAAAGAACTGTTGGGAATACAGGTGTGTGTGTGTGTGTGTGTGTGTGTGTGTGTGTGTGTGTGTGTGTGTGTGTGTGTGTGTGTGTGTGTGTGTGTGTGTGTGTGTGTGTCCACAAGCTCATATAATGAAAACTGACGGAGGAAAAGCAGAACTTCCCCTTTAAATCTTTAAAGTAATTTTACGATTTTTTCCCTTGTGACAAATGATTCTAATAAACTGCTTTAACTGTTTACAAATGGTTAAAAAAAAAAAGGCCACAGTAACGAAAAGAAGATGTACAACGATTAGTTTATTAAACTGTTGAATTTGTCTCTAACTATTTAAATAAATGATTATATACAAAATAATATATTTGATCTATATTGGAGGTTTTTAATTTGTTTTGTTTTTTTACTGATCTTTCAAAAGAAAGAGAGATAGATGGTGGGTTTATGAGATTTGATAAACTGAGGCTGTATATCATAATTCACTTTATTGGATAGCCAACACTGTCTGTATATAATCTGATTTACAGCAAATGAATAAACACTTGCTGTAGTTTACTGTCCTGATCTATAATGATACTTATTTTTCTCTCATGTTACAGTCATGATGTCTCATGTGCTGGTATTAAAGTTGTTGTAGGGAGTTTGTAAAAGATGCACAAAAAATAGTTTCAGTACAGTTACAGTAAAAAAACATGAAAACTTTATTTGGGAAAACAAAACAAACAAATTGGGGGTAATTGGGGTAAATTCAGATTATAAATGATCCACAAACAAGTCATTTCAATAAAAATTGGCATAAAACTACTGTATTGTGCACAATACAAAGTCACAAATTTGGCTTAAAAAAGCTTGAATATGTTGTGCTTGTTGGTACAGTATGAATCCTGCAGTGGTGGAAGAAGAACCCAGATCCTTTACTTCAGTAAAAGTACCAATACTGCAATGTAAATAATACTCCATTACAAATAAAAGACCTGCATGATAAACAGTTAAAACTATAGTAAAAATACTGCAGTATTATGAGTGATGTAGTATGCAGTATTACAGTTAAAGTACTGCAGTATTATGAGTGATGTAGTATGCAGTATTACAGTAAAGTAGTGGTTTGGTCCTCTGACTGATATATTATTATTATGACATCATTAGATTATTAATAGTGAAGCATCAGTGTTAGAGCAGCATGTTACTGTTGTAGCTGCTGGAGGTGGAGCTAGTTTACACTACTTTATATACAGTTAGCTAGTTTAGTCCAGTGGTTCCCAACCTAGGGGTGGGGCCCCTCCAAAGGGTCAGCAGGTAAATGTGAGGGGTGGTGAGATGATTAATTGAGTTCAGTTTTCAGACTTTTTCTCTAATCTTTTGCTGAAATATTGGATCATTTGAACATTTATTGAAATGAAACCATGTGAGAAGTTTAGAGGGAAAAAAATCAGTATTTGGTGGAGCTGTTAACAACTCATAGACATCTGAAATGTGAGCCGACTACAAATATTCATCTGAAAAGTAACTAAAGCTGTCAAATAAATGTAGTGGAGTAGAAAGTATAATATTTCCCTCTGAAATGTAGTAAAGTAGAAATATAAAAGTAGAAATACTCTAAAAGTATAATATTAAATGAAGTAGAAATATAAAAGTAGAAATACTCTAAAAGTATAATATTAAATGAAGTAAAGTAGAAATATAAAAGTAGAAAAACTCAAATAAAGTACAAGTATAAAGTAGCATCATATGTGAAGTACACTTAAATAAATCTACTTAAGTTTCTTTCCACCACTGACATCCCCGAATGAGAGAGTAGATAATTTATTACTGATATAAAGTCAAATAACAATAAATAATTAATGCATTTTCCTCACTTTTTGAGATAAGTGTTAAATTGTTATATTTTTTAATGGAGTTTGGCGTAAAGGTGCAATGCAGCTATTTGGAAAAAAAACATTATGATCCAGCGCAGAGACGGAAGAGTCACTTTATATGATGCTAAAACAAAACATAACCTTTTTTAATTACATGCTGTTTGAGTCTTAATGAATACTCAGTCAGTGCTAACCGTTAGCATCCAACCAGCTCTGCAGCTCAACGAAAGACGACAAATCTCCGGCGCCATGTTAAGTGGACAAGGTGAAGAAGCTTAATGGCGTCTGTATGTGGGGGTTTGACGCCGATTTGACGCGTTATTCTACAGTTTTAGGGTGATTTTTCCCCACTCTGATCCTCCCCTGCGACCCGACTACCAAACAGAAAGTGAATTTTACCGATGATTTGGATACTTACTTCCTGTTTTTGGTCCGGGGACTTGTGAGTTACCAGGATGGAGGTAAAGTGCCAGGATGCAGCAACGGCCGTGCGCGAGAGGCCCGGCCTGTTGCCAGGTAACGGGATTATCCGTTAAACGGCAGTTAGTGTGACGTTTGAATTTCAGTTACTTCAGTTGCTATAATTACAGTTACTTACTATCACTTAATGCTACTTTATATTTCCACTCTACTACATTTCAGAAGGAAATATTGTACTTTATTTGAGTATGTCTACTATTATACTTCCACTCTACTATTTCAGAGGTAAATATTGTACTTTCTACTCCACTACAATTATTTGACAGCTTTTACTTTTCATAAAGATTTGTAGTCGGGCTCACATTTCAGATGTCTGAGTTGTTAACAGCTCCACCAAATAGTAATACTTTAACTACATCACTCATAATACTGCACTACTTTTACTGTAATAATTTAACTACAGCTCTGTATAAAAATGGTAAGAGTTAAGATTATATTGTTTTAATGTTTAATTATTTGTGTTTAATCCAAAATATAATTAAATTTACTTGAAAAGACTCAAACCTGGCAACCACCATGTCCGCCCTAAAACCTCTCCTGGTTGCAACCTGACTTCAGTGCATGTTTTATTAACTTTAATCATGTTAAATAAACGCTGCAAAAATAAACTAATTCCTTATATATATGGTTTTATTTGCAGCTGCGATGTTTTATGTGTGAATTAATCCTGATTTTAAGGAGGCGGACACTTCGTCAAAGGTTCCTCTTGTTATTTCTGTCGGACCTTTTATTGACGACGCACTGAACCTCCAAGCAAACAACACATTTTTTACCACGTTTTCTGCTTTAATTTAACCAAAACAAAAACAATGGGAGAGCAGCCAGTGAGAGTGTAAGTTTGAACTTTACTTATACTTTAATTTAACGCTTTTAATGTCGCTGTGGTTGAATCTGTGACGATTTTTTTAGTCTTTTTTTTATCTTAAAGCTTAAAGCGAATTTATTCATTAAAATGAAAATAAACTGGACTGTAGATATAATTATGTTATTATTAATAGTCTCAGTCTGTGTTTATAATTCAGAAACAGCTGTTTTAATAGCAGTTTAAGTCCAAAAAAGCTCCGAAACACAATGCCGGTTTAAATTAATAATCTGCACATTTATAAACAAAGTTGGGGTTAAAAATGTATTGAATTACTATTAAATTGATAATATGCACATTTACAAACAAGACAGGAGTATAACATGTGCTGAATTGAGAATTAATTTAATAATCTTCACATTTCTAAACAAGACAGGACTTTAAAAATGTGTTAAATTAAGATTAAATTAATAACCTGCACATTTATAAACAATGTCGGACTCAAACGTGTTAAGTTATATAATAATCTGCACATTTAACATGTGAACACTGAAAAAATTGACTGTTAAAATTGTTTTTACTGTCACTGATGAATATAATATAATAATATTTAACACACAACACATGTACAAGTTTCCCAAGATGCAAATCACCATTAAAGTTTAATTAAAGCTGTGAAATACACTCAGTTATTTAGACTCTTGAATGTTTCCTCAAAGGAATATTCTGCTTTTTAGATGAGAATAGTGATTGTATTAGTATTCAGCGTCATTATTCATGTTGTATTATTGATGTAAATTCATATGAAAGTGTGTGTTTGTGTGTCCAGCCTGGCGTGTGGAGATGTGGAAGGCCGACTGAACGCTTTGTTCAACCGAGTCCAGACCATCCAGAAGAAGACCGGACAGTTTGATGTGAGTCCGTCATAAAGCCGCAGCGTCACACTCTTCATCTGAAATATCTATTTGTTCCCTTTTTGTGTGTGAAATAGTTCAATAGTTTCCTCTTTTATCTTTAATCACATCTGTCGTTGTTTGTCCTGCAGCTGCTGCTGTGTGTCGGAGAGTTCTTCGGAACGACGCCGGAGGCCGAGGCCGAGTGGCAGCAGTACAAAAGTGGAGCCAAGAAAGGTGCAAACAACTGCTAGATCACTATTAGGACTGCAACACATGATTAATTTCATTATTGATTAAGACTAGATAAGATGTATGTTTATTGATTGCAATATGCAGAAAATTCCTGAGATTTACATAATAAAGTAAATCGGGATTCATATAATAAGATTAACTCAGCAATTATTCTGTTGATTAATCGATTAGTTGTTTGGTCCATAAAATGTCATAAAATAGAAAAATATTTAGTTTATTCTCATAGACTGAAGAAAAGTATTCATAAAGAAAAAAGTATCCAAACAATTATCAAGACAGTTAGTGATTTAATTTAATTTAAGTTAATTGACTCACAAACAGATTTAACTGCAACTTTAATTTGATAAATCTTAGCTCAGTTTTATGTTGACGCCATGTTTTATGTGTTTTTGTATGTTTATTATCTTATACTTTGGGTATTTTTTCAAGTTAAATTGTTAGATTTCTTTTTATTGTGGTGCTGAATTGTTTGAAGTGTCTTTCTTGTTGTTGTTGTTGTTGTTGTTGTTGTTGTTGTCAAGGTGTTTTATTAACTAAGATTATCATCGTTTTAAAATTAAAATCTTTAAAATGTTTTCAGTGTCTGCAGCTTTATTACAGTTGGCAGGGTTAGGGTCAGAGAAACTTAGCGTAGATATCTTCAAACGTTGATATAAACAGGCTGATATATTTTGTCCTCTCTCAGCTCCCATCCACACTTACATCCTCGGAGCGGCGGGCCAGGAAACGGTGAAGAACTTCGAGAGCACTGATGGCTGTGAGCTGGCTGCAAACATCACGTACCTGGGTAGGACACTGCTGCAGAGGAGGGGTTTAATTTGTACATTTAAGCTCCTGTTATTAAACCTGTGTGTGTGTGTGTGTGTTACAGGTCGGCGGGGCGTGTTCACCGGCGTGTCGGGCTTACAGATTGCCTACGTCAGCGGTCGGGAGGCGCTGCAGGAGCCGGCGCCGGCTCACTGCTTCACATCCAAAGATCTGTCGGCCCTCGTGGCCCCGCTGACCAGCAGCACCAAGTTCAGAGGGGTCGACATCCTGCTGACGTCACAGTGGCCTCGAGGAGTCTGGAACTACGGAAACAACCCGGTAATAATAATCTATATAGTTGGCAGTAGGAAGAATGCAAGATCGAAAACAACTTATTTTTTTTAGATTTTTAGTTACTAAAAAAATAACTTTTTATCACATGAATGAAAACTTTGTGCAGCTCATGTCTGACTCTGGTTCGCTCCGTTGCAGGACGTGAACACAAAGTTCTGTGGGAGCGGTTCCGTCGCCAGCCTCGCAGACAAACTGAAGCCGCGTTACCACTTCGCAGCACTAGAGGGCGCTCACTACGAGAGGCTGCCATACAGGTACGATCAAACACCTGCCTCAGTTATAACAAATGTGTGTGAAACAAAAGACATTTTTCTTTCACTTTTCATACTTTAGATACTTCTTTACTTAATGACCTGGCTCTGAGAAATAACATAAACAAAGGGAAAACTGAACTAGATAAATACTCAAAACAACAAAGAACAAGTAATGTGGTGAAGAGGAGACTCTGGAGCGGTAGAGTCTGCTGGACGTCAGCCTTAATTAACAGCACTACACACGTGTTTTCGTTTCCATTCTCAGGAATCACCTCATTCTCCAGGAAAACGCTCAGCACGTCAGCCGCTTCATCGCCTTGGCAACCGTCAACAACCCCGCAAAGAAGAAGGTGAGTGCGTCGTCTGTATCGCAGAGAGAGTTTGATTGCAATGATGAACGGATCAGATCCTGAGCTGTGTGTGTGTGTGTGTGTCGCTGCAGTATCTGTACGCCTTCAACATCATTCCCATGAAGACGATGGATTCAACGGAGCTGGTGAAGCAGCCGCAGGACGTGACGGAAAACCCGTACAGGCGCTCCGGAAAAGACAAAACAGAGACGCCAAAGATGAACTTCAGCACCGAAGAGGAGGTTCAAATATTTCTTTTTCCTTTCCTGTAAAAAAAAGTGTTTTTGTATACACTGCATTATCTGTTTTTTGGACACTTTGAAACGCTCTCTGACGCTCTCCCTGTCATGCTATCAGGAGCCGGCCAGTCAGTTCTTCTTTGACCTGGGCAAGAAGCAAG
This sequence comes from Scomber scombrus, assembly GCF_963691925.1. Lineage (NCBI taxonomy): Eukaryota > Metazoa > Chordata > Actinopteri > Scombriformes > Scombridae > Scomber > Scomber scombrus. The sequence goes on from NC_084991.1 coordinate 20,905,842, forward strand.
GCGGCGGAGGTCCTCGGGGCCGCGGCAGGAAGAGGGATGGAGACCATCAGTGGAGACGCTGGGAGGGGGACGGACAAAACAAACAAGCTCGCAGGCATCGTGAGTCCAACCAGTCCTGAAAAACATGACAAACTCCTGTTTGTTTGTTTGTTTGCTTGAGATTGAAGTTAAAGATCTAAAACACAACACAGAACAACCCCTTAAAGGCCTGCTAGTGTTTTTTTTAAAGGGTTGAAACATGTAAAAGTATAACTAAAGAATGAAAAGTATGTTAAGAGTTTGTGTTGTTCTTGTGTTCAGCTCAGCCTCCTGGTCCCTGCTGGTTCTGTCTGGCCAGTCCTCAGGTGGAGAAACACCTCGTCATCAGCATCGGATCACACGTGAGTCCAATTATTAAACACACAGTGAGATAGCGAGGGATTAATATGTTAAATACACAAGAAGAATAATTTACTTCAGCAGCCATGTAAGATAAGAGAAAGAAAATAAAGCTGCTTGATGATAAAAACAAAATCAAAATAGATAAAGTGAAACTAAAAATACACGTGTGATATAAAATAGAAGATTGAAGATGTTAAAGTTGTAAACATTGTATATAAAATGAACACAGTCATAGTTGAAGCTATAATTATAAACCCACTAACCAGAATATTATCCTCTGCAGTGTTACTTGGCTCTGGCTAAAGGCGGTCTGACGTCTCGCCACGTGCTGATCCTCCCTATCGGTCACTACCAGTCGGTGGTGGAGCTGAGCTCGGAGGTGGTGGAGGAGATGGAGAAGTACAAGTCGGCCCTGAAGAACTTCTACAAGAGCAAAGGAGAGCGCTGCGTTCTGTTTGAGAGGAATTACAGGAGCCAACATCTGCAGCTACAGGTAATTATATCATCACTGCTGCACCATGTCGCAGTTTAGACAGATAAAAAAAAACTTAAACCTTGTTTTACAGTTTAGTTTTGTTTATTTTTCATTGTAATCAATTCATAAATATTCTTATATAAAGTGTACTGTCTCTTTAGCAGTGGGAATAATGTTTTAAAATAAGATTGAAGTAATAATAAAGCACTTTTTGGACTTTTTTTCTTCACATATTACACAATAATCTTATTTTTTATGTAATTTCTTTGATTTTACCCATGAAAAAGCTGTGTGGTAGATGCACATCTGGATCAAAAAGCAACATAAGTGAACTATATAACTGGTTTAATCCCATTAAACCAACATTTGCATTGGTAGCTACAGTGTGCAGCCTTTCTTTTCACTTTCACACTTTTTGATTTTAACAGTACAAATAAATACAAATAAAACTACAATATTTGTATGATGCCATAAAAGGGATGCAACTAGTGATTATTTACATTATTTATTCATTTTTTTGAAGGGATTAATCATCAGGTAAAGAAGGTGAAAAGTTCCCCTTGCAGCTACTGAGAAGCCAAAAATGTTCCTAAACCAAAAAAATATTCAGTTTTTAATCAAATATAAAACAAAGAAAAGCAGCAAATTGTCACATTTAAGGAAGCTGATAGTGAATAGCAGATTTTGGGATAACTGATAACTGATACCTTCGTCTGTCAGGTGGTCCCGGTGCCGCTGGACCGCTGCGCCACAGAGGACATCAAGGAGGCGTTCATGGTTCAGGCTCAGGAGCAACAGATGGAGCTGATGGAGATTCCTGAACACACCGACCTCAAACAGGTAACACACTCAGAAACATACACCTGGTCTAAAAAACACAAATCAATGCTTATTTATCACCAGAAGGTTGTTTTTTCCCCCTCATAATACAAAAGTTTACAGCTTTTTCTGGCTCAAATGTGAATATTGTTAGGCAGGATACAGTAAATACATAAGCTAAAGTGTCCGTGTGTGTGTGTGTTTGTGTTCAGATTGCTCCTCCTGGGACACCGTACTTCTACGTGGAGTTGGACTCGGGGGTGAAACTTTTCTACCGCATCCAGAAACATTTTCCTCTGCAGTTTGGAAGGTGAGAACGGATCGAAACTAAACACCACTTAGTGAGAAGGGTTGCACAATTTCAGGAAACTTTCCATGGGAATTAATGGAAATAAACTGGAAATGTACCTAATCAGCATGTTAGCCTATAACAGGGAACTTAAATGTAGTTAGAAAAATAGACATCTTGTAGCATAATATTGGTTAAAACAAGCAGATTTAGTGCAAATATTCCAATAAAAACGTTTCCATCTTCCCATGGAAAGTTTCCCAAAAAATGTATCAGAAATGTTCTGCCGCTTTGCAACCCTATCATTTAATTTATATATATTTTAACAGACACGGCCTTTAAATAGCAGCATGAAGTGTGTGTGTGTGTGTGTGTGTGTGTGTGTGTGTGTGTGTGTGTGTGTGTGTGTGTGTGTGTGTGTGTGTGTGTGTGTGTGTGTGTGTGTTTTTGTTACATTTTGGGGACCGATGTAAACACTGACCTTGTTGGGACCAGTAGTCCTTATGGGGACCAATCATTTCTCAGGTCCTGGTTAAGGTTAAGATTAAGCTGTATAAAAATGTATGGAGTCAAATTAATGTCCACACAAGGATAGGTGTGCAAACCTGTGTGTGTGTATGTGTGTGTGCGTGTTTTCATTACCTTGTGGGGACCGTTTCTGGTAAGGTCCAAAGGAGAAATTCAAAATTGACACAACAATATCCTCTTATAGTGAAAGTGATAATAAAGTGTGTGTGTGTTTCGTAGGGAGGTTCTGGCCAGCGAGGCGTTGCTGAACATCCCGACCAGAGCGGACTGGAAAGAGTGCAAACAGACCCGAGAGGAGGAAGAGGAGTGCGCCAGAGTGCTGAGAGACGAATTTCAGCCGTTCGACTTCGCTTTGGACGACTGATGCACACACACACACGCACTTACACACACACGATCATTGTTGTTGATGTAATGGACGCTGTTCCTTTTTTTTTTATACCAAATGTCATCCTTTGGGAAGTAAACTTATTCGATTTCTCTCTTTAAAACCTTTATATATCATTCATCAGTGTGTTTATAGTCATTTAAATGTAATAAGGAGCATATATAAACACACTGCATGATATTAAAGTGAATATATTTCAATTTTAGACTCTAAATCAAACAAAAAGACATTTTTTTAGGACGTCACCTTGTGCTCTAAGATATTATAACAAGCACTTTTCTAAATTTTTTTACATTTTATTAACGAAATGATCACGTAGATAATAGTTAATTGCATCAATCTGGTGTGTAAGCTCCTAAATAATGTCGAGTTTTTACTTTTAGCGAATAAGTGTATTTCCCAAAATGTTGAAGTATCCTTTAAAATCAGGTACTGGTGTTTTATACTGGTGGTGTATTTTATTTTTCTTGACTTGAGATCTTTGGCATCGAACCTTCATGAAAAGTCTCCATTTAAATATTTTCTGATTCTACAAAAAAATTACTTAAAAACACACTAATTTGTCACTTTTCAGTCTTTTTTCTGCCTAAAAGTGATCAAGAGTTGCAGTAATTTAAAGATGTCTCTGCAAAAAAAAGTCTAAAAAGTGACAAAAAAATTTGATTTTGAGCTTGATGGATAAAAAGTTTAGGCTCCAAGAAACCTTTTGATATGAAACCTGATGAACTGCAGCAGCTCAGAAACCTTTTGTAACATTTCTATAGATGCTCTTTTGCTGTCATCCCCCTCCAGAGAAACACGTTTTCTAAATGTTCTTCTTGTATTTTGTAAATGAAAAATAATTAAACTCTTATTTTTTGGGTTTCTTGAGTCCCAAGTCTTCATTATAAAACCCCTGAAGGAAACATCATCTCGTCTATAATGGAATTTAAACCATGAAACAAAAAACATCCAACATTTACCTGAATATTTTACTCATTTGAAGCATTTATTAATTCTAATATAAGAGTTTTAATGTCTTATCAGAGTCTAAATCTTTCTGTTTCAGTTCGAGATCAAAAAACAAAAGGTTGACGTGAAGAAACTTGAGCCCCAGTTTTAATATCAGCCCCTTAAAACCAGCTCCAGTCACCTCTCGTTCCCTTCTGTGTGGAAATATTCAAAGTTTTCTATCAGGAGTAAAAACAAGTCAGAGAAAATGCACCCAAAAACATGTTAGTGCTGCTATAAAAGGTTATATAATGCTCAAACCATCTGATTATTTTTATATAAAGGCCTAAAAACAAACAGTCTGGTAAGTTTCCCTTTATATAATATTAATATACATTTGTGTTCATGGTTTATTTACTAATTAAATGCTTTGTAGATCATTTAAATAAGTTTCAGGTTGCCAGGTTGTGGAAAAACCCTAATAAACAGCAATTTCTTTTATGTCACTTGTTCTAATAAATGTTAATAAATCCATTATTAAGGTTTCTTGTAGTGATCTATCAAGTACAAATATGGTCCAGTATTGTTATAAGTAGAAGGATATAAAGATGCAATTTAAAAAGGAGGGAAATAGTCCGGATCATTTCAGGTCTTATTTTGACTCTTAACTCAAAAGATTTACTGTCGCACAACCAGACAATTGTCCAACATTCATCTACACAAGCATCCTTTTCTAATTAGATAGTTTAAAATTTGATATGTTAAAATAAAAAAGTGACTTAATGTTGGCACTAAATTAAAAGTTCTTCCAATTTATCCTGAAGTGAAACATGAACGTCTGAAACCAATCTGAGACGCTTCACTTAAAACCAAACATAAAATAAAATCAGAAAACCAACATTTTCAGAACTCATCCTCTAGAGACGAATATTTCTACTAAATTTTATCTGATAGTTTAGATCAGGGGTGTCCAAACTTTTTTCACTGAGGGCCATATACGGCAAAATATACGAGGGGCTGGGCCACTTACTAGAGGTGAGGTATATAGCCTCACATCTATTGTATTAAAGTAAGAAAAATCCTTTAAAAGTTGGTCAAATTTGCTATATTGTTGAATATATTTACAGAAAAAAAAATCAGCCATCATCACAGCTTTCCATAAATGGATTTTTATTGATTTATTCAGAAAAAGGGTTGGTAGCTAATTCTCAGAACAGCAGCCTCAGATTTCTTCTTAGTCAGGATGGTGATCCCATTCACAGTACAGAGAAAGAACAATAAAGGGGAAAATGGGATGGGTACCAGGGTTTCCCACAGAAAATGTGTTAGTCAAGGTGGTGGGGAGCAGTGAGACGGAGGTTTTTGTTGACATTGTCAAAAATGTGATAATTCCACTTAGTTTATTACTGAGGTCGTACTAAGAGGTGGTGGTGTACTTGGGTGCATTATATTGAAAGGTGTTCCTAATATTTTGCCCTCCTCATGTATGTTGATGGAATGGACAAAATATTAAGAACACCATTCAATATAATGCATCCTAATACACCACAATCACTCAATAATGAACATAAAGCAGAATTTTCACCTTCTTGTTAAAAAATGTAGTATAAGCTTCATAAATGTAGAATTTATAGCAGAGCTGCTGTATTGGATTAAACTAGATTGCACAGGTTAGGCCAGTGAGTCTATCTTATATAGTTAACTTATTCTCTGAACTATATTTTATAGTAATTACAAGTTATATAGTATTATACAGTTAAGTAGTGATATTCAGCTTCAGTAGCATCACGTTTTTGTTGAATCTGCCTCACTCTCTCTCTTCAGGACTGCTGAATGAGAAAGCCTGAAACGTGTTGCTATAGTAACGTCACAGTTACCTGTCTGAGGATTAACGTTGTTAATGATGACATCACATGGCGCTGTTTGCATTAGTTTTTCTGAGCAGGTTCTGCCTCAGATGATGTAGATTTATGTTTTAACCAGCGGTCTGTGTTTGTTTCCTTAAACTTAATATCACTGTTAGCTTGTCTGTGTTATGCTAGCGGGAGGTACAGCGAGAGCTACAGGTGTGTTCAGGGTCGAAGTCAGACAGTCGGACATAGCGGTTCCGGCCAGTCGTCCTGCAGTAAACACCGCTGCAGACGTTGGTTGAACATTAATATACATCGCTGTAAATGTGTGCGGAAATATAAGTGTTGGATTTGCTGGAATCAATTAAATTGTGCACAATACCTGCAATCCCGCGCTGAAATTCAGGCCCTGATCATATATATATATTTATTTTTGTTTTTTATTTTTTATTTGTTTAAGACGTTAGTTAAGGCGGCAGGCGTGTGTTGCTAAGGCGGCCGCCTTAACTGTAAAGTGCTGTGGGAAACCCTGGGTACATTTCAAGCTTGTTATTTAAGTTATTATGCTTAATAACACACGGATACTGTGTAATATATTTTTAACTCACCTAAAACGGGAACGGCATTGCACTCAGTGGGAGCATTGATGCTGCGTTTTGGACTCAAGGATGGCTGGAAGGTCAGGAGTAAACTTGGTGGTTGAGATGCAAAGCAGTGCGGGCCATATTCTATTCTAATTATAAAATTTCCTGCGGGCCAATTAAAAATGGACTGCGGGCCGCAGTTGGCCCGCGGGCCGTAGTTTGGACACCCCTGGTTTAGATATACAGACCTACACTGCTGTCTATAGAGGCATGCATGGTTAAAATAAAACAATCTATAGTTTATAAGTACATTTTGTGTGGATGATTGATATCCGAGTTACAAGTCGAGATCATATGTAAAGATAAAAAATGTAAAAATCATAAATAAATTAAAAACTTACCTTTTCCTGCTCAATAAGCCAACTTTCAACTTTAATAATTCAATAAAATAAAATAAAAACTGTCCAGAAAATCTCAATTCTTTAACACAAATCAATGTTTATTAGTTCATTTATTTGGCTTCTTTGTTTTTTTTTAAAGATATATATTTGAACTGCATTCATCAAAATATTTGCATAAAACTCCACAGTTCGGCTTTTATTAAAAATAAAAAAAATAAAAAAATCCTAAAATGTAACTTCAGAAAAAAGAAACTAAAATTAAAAACAAAACAACAACAAAAAAGTTGCACAGTAAAATTAAGTTAGCTGCAAAAAACAACAACTATTAGTTACAACTCACCACAGGTAAACCTTTAATATGTTTTACATTAACTTCAACTTAAAGTTGATATTATTCAGAAGTGCAGCACTTAAATAAAAAAAGGGGGAGAACAGAGTTAATAGGAGTGATTTACCTCCAGAGGGCAGCAGAGTCTATTAATTCATTTCTCTCTGTAGATGAAAAGTAGGATGTAAATTAATTATCTTGACCCTCTCTCTCTTTTTATTTTAAATTTTAATTAACCAATTTAAATCTAAAGAAGTCATTACACGGCCTCCGTACACTCACAGGTCAACGTGGTCATCGTGTACGGATCCAAGCAGTCAGCTGATGAGTCGCTGATGTGATTATTTAAAAAACAAAAAAGGTAAATAAACTCTAAAGCAGAGGTTGTAAAAGTGTTGACACATAAGTTAAAGATAGGAGGAGTTTTGTGGGGTTTTTTGTTGTTGTTGTTTTTTTAAACGTAGTCTCTGGATTTCTTGATGGCACAGCAGAGCATCATGCTGAAGATCATCCCGAAGATCTGATGATGAAGAGGAGGAGGAGGAGGAAGAGGAGAGGGGGAAAAAGTACATTAGTGATTCAACTAAAGATCTTTTCATCATTGATTCATTTTTTAATTATTAGTTATTTGGTCGATAAATGTCAGCAAATATGTTCAGTTTACTGTCAGAAACTAAAGAAACTAGAAAATATTTGTTTCTATTATATTATTTTCATTTGAGAGATGTGAACTGGAGACTTACTGATTCACACTCGACTCTTATAAAAAGGTTATTTTGTTATTTTCTGACTGCAGATTAATTTATAATGAAAATAAATTAAATAAACCTCGATGGGACTTTTATCATTCAGTATTTAGATTAAAGAAGTTAAAGATAAAGCTCCTCTCCTCCTCTATTCTCCCCTCCACTCCCTCTCCTCCCCTATTCTCTCCTCACCTCTCCTCCTCCCCTATTCTCTCCTCACCTCTCCTCCTCCCCTATTCTCTCCTCACCTCTCCTCCTCCCCTATTTTCTCCTCCTCTCACTCCCCCCCCAACTTTCCTCCCCTCCTTTACCCTCTCCTCCCCTCCTTTACCCTCTCCTCCTCCTCACCTCTTCCTCTCATCCACTCCCTCTCCTCCCCTATTCTCTTCCTTTCTCCTCCCCCTCCCCCACCCCTTTCCTCCCCTCTTCCTCCTCACCTATTCTCCTCTTTCCCCTCCACTTTCCTCCCCTGTTCTTCCTCCTTTTCCCTCTCCTCCTCCGTTCCTCCCTTTTTCTCCTACTCCCCCTCCTCACCTCTCCCCCACCCCTTCCTCTTTTCCTCCACTCCCTCTCCTCCCCTATTCTCTCCTCCTACACTCCCCCTCCTCCTCCTTTCCTTTCCACTCTCCTCCCCTCCTTCTCTCTTCCTTTCTCCTCCTCCCTCTTTCCTCACCGCTTTCTCCACAGATGAAGTAAGTTCATAAAGATAAAAGCAGGCTAAAAGGTTCAGTAAGTGTGTGTGTGTGTGTGTGTGTGTGTGTGTGTGTGTGTGTGTGTGTGTGTGTGTGTGTGTGTGTGTGTGTGTGTGTGTGTGTGTGTGTGTGTGTGTGTGTGTGTGTGTGTGTGTGTTTATAGGAGATTTTGGCGTCGCCCTCGTCCTCAC
>NC_084991.1:20916943-20935481 GCF_963691925.1 Scomber scombrus
AAAGAAAGAGGAGGAAGAAGAGAGTAGAAAGGAGGAAGAGTAGAAAGAAAGATAAAGGAGAAAGAAAGAAAGAAAGAAAGAAAAGAAGGAAAGAAAGAAAGAAAGAAAGAGAGAAAGATAAAGGAGGAAGATGATAGAAAGAAAGAAGGAAGAAGACAAAGAACAAGAAATAGGAGAGAGGAAGAAAGAAGGAAAGAAAGAAAGAAAGAAAGAAAGAAAGAAAGAAGGAAAGAAAGAAGGAAAGAAAGAAGGAAAGAAAGAAGGAAAGAAAGAAAGATAGAGGAAGAAGGAAAGAAAGAAAGAAGGAAAGAAAGAAGGAAAGAAAGAAAAGAAGGAAAGAAAGAAAGAAAGATAAAGAAGGAAGAAAACAAAGAACAAGAAATAGGAGGAGAAAGGAAGAAAAATGATTCCCCAGAGTAAATGTAATATTGATAACAATTGTATTCCATTACCTTTATTTAATATAAAGTTATAATGTAAGATCATGCCAAACTAGTTGATATGGTGTTTTATTGACAATTTACTGTTTTTAAAGCAAGTTGAATTATTCGGTACAAAGTTTTTATGGTTACACCACTTAGACATTTTTACCATAATCCTCTAATATATTCTCTCTAAATGGATTAAAAGCAGAAATTTGATGCTGGGTCCACAAAAAAATTAATGTGTGCAAGTTATTCATACGTTTATTTTCACATTTTAACCCTTTAAATTTAAACTAAACCACATGAAGACTAAAAAACAACCTAATTTTGTCTGTTTTAATCTCTTAACAGCTCAATATGACGTCATGTTTCATCTGAGCAAACAGAGATAACTAGTTTACTCATTAGTTTTTTTTACTATTTACCGAAGTCAAACATAAAAACCTCTCAGCAAATGTTTGTTTTTCTACTTTAAAAAAAACAACAGATGATACCAAACATTTATTTCCGTCTGGATGTGGTTACGAAATATCTCATAAAACACGTCATAAATCTCTATAATGTGGAAATGCTGCCATAAAAGTAGTAATTTAAAGCGTCATTAAGAGGCCCAGCATTGGTATTGTAAGTATGAACGTTGGATAACACCAAATATTCCTCCCAGTCTGTTATTAAGATGTTTGTCGTCTCTCCGCCTACTTCACTTATCAGTTTGATGGAGGCGAAACAAAAGGAGAGAAAACAGAGAAAGAGATAGAGGGTTGGGAGTCGTTCTTTCTATCACAGTTTCCTCTGATAAACGCACAAGTCAAGAGACAAAGAAATCCCTGTCTGCCAGTGAAGAATGAGCGCTGTGTGTGTGTGTGTGTGTGTGTGTGTGTGTGTGTGTGTGTGTGTGTGTGTTTGTGTGTGTGTGTAGATCTCGCTCTCTATGGACTAATGTTGGCCTCGGCTGCCCTCCGAACGCCCCGTTGCCCCCTCAGATTGTTCCTGCAGCTACATCCATCCAGATATCAGACTAATACATTAACAGCACTTCCTGTCAGTGATATAAATGGCCTTTAACCTTCGTGTCGTCCTCCCGGGTCAAATTGACCCCGTCTGTTTTGACTGTTCCTTCCTTCATCCCTTCCTTCCTTCCTTTCCTTCCTCCCTCCCTCCTTCTCTCTTTCTTTCCTCCCCCCTACCTTTCTCCCTTCGTTCTTTCCTCTGTCCTTCTTTCCTTCCTTGCTCCCTTCCTCTTTTCCTTTCTCCCTCCCTCCCTCCTTCCTTCTTTCCTCCCTCCCTCCCACCTACCTTCCTTCCTTCCTTCTTTCCTCCATCCTTCCTTCCTTTCCTTCCTCCCTTTCCTCCCTTCGTCCTTTCCTTCCTTCCTTCCTCCTTTCCTTCATTCTTCCTCCTTTCCTTTATTCTTCCTCCCTTCCTTCCTTCTTCCTCCCTTCCCTCCTCCTTTCCTTCCTTCCTTCCTTCCTTCCTTCCTTCCTTCCTTCCTTCCTTCCTTCCTTCCTTCCTTCCTTCCTTCCTTCCTTCCTCCCTTCCTTACTTGACTTGAGGACAACAGGAGGGTTAAAAGACTAAACTGCACTAAACACTAAATAATAATGCTGCTGCTGCAACAGTTAAGCAAAAGTTAAGAGACTAAATGTATTTTCTTTGCTGGGATTTTGACCTAAAATGAGGCAGTGACGCTTAAATTTGACTTTTAAACTAAGTTGGAAATGACTTGAAATTGATTTATTGAAAAAAAGGAGGCTAAAATTCACTGGTTCCTGCCTCTAAAATCTTGTTAGTCTTCTATAATTATAAATAAACTGATTGTGTTTGGGTTTTTAGACTATTTAAGATGGTTTTAAATAAATTGGCAGATTAAAAATATATCAAAAATTCATTTTATCACAGAAAACTAAGAAAACTAGAAAATATTTGAGACATTTAAGAAGCTGGAACCAAGTGAAGAGAAATGAATAACATCTCCAAAAGTTCAATTCAACATTAAAGGGACTTTACAGAGTCTCAGTGAGGTGTGAATGTGATGCAGGTTGAAGTAGGATGCTATAAATTTTTTTTAAAAAGACATGATGTCAAAGAGGTTGGTTGTTTTTACCAGTGAAGAAGACTGAAGGTGAGTCCTCCCCGTCAAACAGTCCTGCTGTCCTGGAGTCAAAACGCAGCCATAGTCCCACCGCCAACACTCCTGTACCTGCCAGCTGAAGCACAAAGAAAGAAAACATGTAACACTAACATATAATCATCTACTAAAAGCTGAAATGGTTATATTTCCACATCCAGCAGTTACTGATCAACATTATAAATCATTAGTAGTCGTGTTTCTGTCCTTCTGCTGAATGTAAAGTCCAATATTCTCTCTTTTAGCTCTGTTTTTGTTCTCCACCAACTCCTGAGGGAAATATCCAGGCGGGGAGTTCAGGTCCTCTGAAATGATGCGAACGCGGAAGTAACTTAAAACTGCATTCTATCAAAAGGCCACCAGGGGGCGACCGTTTTGGTGTCAAAAGGACTTCCGTCTCTATACAAGTCAATGGAGAATTCACCAACTTCTCACTTGATTTATAACCTCAGTAAACGTTTTCAAAATGTGTTTATGGTCTCAATCGCTAGTTTAAAGCCTTCTTCAATGCAGTATGATGTTCATTTGGGACATTTTGGCCTCCCTGATTTTATATTTGATGATAAAGCAGGGTATGCATTAGGGCGTGGCTACGTCGTGATTGACAGGTTGATTGGTTCACAGGTTCAGGAGGGCGCCTCATGCTCCTCCTGATGCCCATAGAAGTAGAATCCGTGTTTTTATTTTTCCCAGCATGCACCTGAAATGTTCAAGATGGCGCTGCCCAGATCCGAAACTATTTGCTTCCAAGCAGCAGTCCACAAACCAATGGGTGACGTCACGGATATTACGTCTATTTTATATACAGTCTATGGAAATATCTAAATGCTCCACTATGTTCACCAGCTAGTCTACAGATAACTGTGTCTGTTTGTTTGGTGCTGAGCAGGTAGTGGACAGTAGAAAACGATGCTATGAGAGCGCTGAGAGTGAAATAAAACAGTAAAGTTGCAGCCGGACAGCTAAACAATGAGCTGAAACTCAACTATAAAGCTCCTTAAAGCTGCAGAGTCTCTGATAATTCTCTGTAGGTTCATCTATACGAGACACAAACACATTACACACTGTCATTTAAAAGATTACTAATGTAAAATAAATAGCGATGATGAGACTTTACAATCAGACAGGGTTGTGAAGGTTACTTTGGAAATATAATCCTTACAGATTACTAGTTACTCTATTTAAAATGTAATAAGTAATGTAACTATTTCAATGACTTCATCAAAGTAATGTAACTTATTACATTTGATGACTTTTCTAATTTTCTAACCAATGTTTTCAGCTGTTAGGGTAAATGTTCCCTCCATCTGTCCTTCCTTCCTTCCTTCCTTCCTTCCGTCCGTCCTTCCTTCTTTCCATCCCTCCTTCCTTCCTTCCTTCCTACCTTCCTTCCTTCGATCTAAGATCAGCTGTTAGGGTAAATGTTCCTTCCTTCCTTCTGTCCTTCCTTCCATCTGTCCTTCCTTCCTTCCATCTGTCCTTCCTTCCTTCTTTCTTTTCTTCCTTCTGTCCTTTCTTCCTTCCTTCCTTCCCTCCTTCTGTCCTTCTTTCCTCCTTTCCTCCCTTCCTTCCTTCTGTCCTTCCATCTGTCCTTCCTTCCTTCCTTCCATCTGTCCTTCCTTCCTTCTTTCTTTTCTTCCTTCTGTCCTTTCTTCCCTCCTTATGTCCTTCTTTCCTCCCTACCTTCCGTCCTTCCATCTGTCCTTCCTTCCTTCCTTCCTTCCTAAGATCTAAGATCAGCTGTTTTTCATGGATACTGACATGATTTATAAGGGAGATCATTTCTTATAAAGCAACATTTATCTCTCATTTGAAAATGTATTCATTAGTTCATGTAGATTTTAGAATATAAAATAAAGATATTTGATGAATAAAGTGGGTTTAATTGGTACTGTGACTCCATTTAAGTTCCATGTCTGCTCCTAATAAGCCCACATCATGATTTATTTACTAAATAATAATAAAGATATGGATTTTAAAGAGTTAAAAACAGCAATATATGTATTCAGTATAGTTAAAAACCCTTCGGAGCAAAATCTTAAAGGTGTGACTTCACACACAATACAATAAAAGTAAGAATTCAGAGCATGCTAGTCAGATATTTACTCAGGCGATGACTAATGTTACTACAATTCATCCTGAGGGGGATATTTAAACACCGGCTGCTGGTAGCGCTAGAAGAAAAAAAGCTAGTACAAAAAAAAACGTCTTGTATGTGTTGAAATATGTCAAAGTGGTTGACAGACTGACACTGTGAATGCAAAACATGCTGAGATGGATTTCACTGAAGAGCTCAAACGTTGGAGGAATGAAGCCGAACGTTGTGCTTTTAAAACACTCCCCGAAGACCCAACCCAACCCAGAGGAACCTGATCGACTAGATAAATGACACCTTTTCCCACAGTTGGACAGATTTACTCGATGATGAAAGACGTCAAACTTCTTAAGAATAAAGATAAAAAGATAAGATAATCCCTTTTTTAGTCCCACGATGGGGGAATTTACAGCGTTACAGCACCAAAAAATATAGAAAACGTCAATAAAAACAATAAAAGAGCCATAAGTAACCAACCAATAACAACAATTAGGAATAAAAGATAGTAACTTTATATACAAGAGCACTTTTATTAACTTCTACACAGTAAATGATAGTGATCTTGTGCCTCTGTGTGTCTCCCTTGGTGTTAAACCCACGACAATGACTCAGTATCTCCCTTAGCAACCGCACACAACAGCACATCAACTCTTTCTGTTGCCACCCAAATAACTTCCATCACATCCTCGCAGCGTGATCCTGACGTCTGCGGCGGTTGTTGGTGGCTGTTGTTGCGCAAGAGTGAGTAAAGCATTTTGTCCCAACACGTCTTCAGGATCTTTCCCCGATTCACTCGGCTGATCGTGAGTCAGAGAGAAAAACACATTTCTGACCAGTGACAACAATGGGCCCCTACCTCCACCTCAACAGCTGCTATTGAATTTCTTCTTAAAAACACCAAGTACACACACACACACACACTCTACACACACACACACACTCTACACACACACACATGGTGGAAGTGGCAAGAAGAGAAAAGTAATCAGCAGCTATTCTGACACTTCGATAATTGTTTGAATCCTTTTTCCAAACTATTATTAGCTGCTTTTAGCTTCTCGAAAGTGATGATTTAATGTTTTTCTTTGTCATACGTGACATTAAACTTAGTTGTGGACAAAACAAGCGATTTAAAAAAAAGACGTCAACTTGAGCTTTAAGTAATTGGGTCAGAGATAAATAAGTGTTGGCAAGATGAGCGATTAAAAAAATATGTTAAAAAATAGTTTTAAAAGCAGCATCAAGTTTGTTAAAATGTACATTTAGTATTTTTGTTGGTTTTATATCATTTGAAATGACATTTGCACCATTTCTTTAACAAAAGTAAGACTGAATGCTCCTGAAAATGTCAAATGGTGTAACCACAAAAGAATGATACATATTTTATCACCTACAGTGTATGTAAGTGGACTTATACTAATAATGACTGTAAATGTTTCCTGATCTCCATGGTTACCCAGATGAAATGTAATATTTAGAACAATTGTATTCCATTACCTTTATTTAATATAAAAAGTTATAATGTAAGATCATGCCAAACTAGTTGATATGGTGTTTTATTGAGAATTTACTGTTTTTAAGCAAGTTGAATTATTTGGTACAAAGTTGTTATGGTTACTGCACACTTAATTTATACTTCCCTGCCCTGAATATGCATTTTTAATTCCTTGCAGTTTGGGTGATGCTATGTGCTACAGCCCCATTGGCCCACTCTGGATGCTTATTGTTCTTTTTGGGGGTTTCGCCAAATCATATATGGTCATGTCATATGCCTAAGGTTATTGCTGCTTCAGGTCTGGGATCTGTCAAAATAGATAATGTATCTGGATTCACTTCCTCTAAATGGACAGCAGCTCTCAATCCTCCTGTGGAACAACTTAGGTGCATAAATTGTCCTGTTCTTGTCTCGTATTGTTCTGCTTTCTTTCTCGTCGTGGTCGGCTGTCGTAGACTTTTGTACTTACAGAGAAGGGAAGCTATACTCTCACATCTGTCTCTTAAGAGTTAAATTTAAGGTCTTAGCCTTCTAGTGAACCTTTGAGCCTGCATCACACCTCAAACCACAATGACCACTCCGTCTGGCTCTAGATTATTTGATGAGATATACAAAAACTTGTGTTACATTATGTCTGATTAAAATTGATTTAAAGGATACAAAACCTCGCATTATACCACTTACAGCTTATTAAACACTGAAGTATATGTGAGTTTAAATTAGTAAGAGACATTTAAAAACACTCTTTACTCAACAAACTCTGTGTGAGTCAAAGGTAATTCCAGTACATTCACCACAGTGTTTAATAACTAATATAGTTCTCTAAAGAGGATTCATCAGCACACCTTACGACGTAAACTGTGACTAAACGCAGGTCCGATGTGTCAGTGTTCAGAGTGTCAGTAGTCATGAATCACATGACGCCCTGCAGCTGAAAACTGTGGCTGAACTCGAGTATCATGTTTTTCAAAGTTATTGTTTACAATGAGAAGAGTGATTAGTGGGATTATAATAACACACTAATTAACCCTCCTGTTGTCCTCGAGTCAAGGAAGGAAGGGAGGAAGAAGGAAGGAAAGGAGGAAGAAGGAAGGAAAGGAGGGAGGAAGGGAGGAAGAAGGAAGGAAAGGAGGGAGGGAGGAAGGAAGAAGGAAGGGAGGAAGGAGGAAGGAAGGAAGAAGGAGGGGAGGAAGGAATGAGAGAATGAAGGAAGGAAAGGAGGGAGGAAGGAAGGGAGGAAAGAAGGAAGGAAGGTAGGAGGGAGGGAGGAATGAAGGAGGGAGGGAGGGAGGGAGAAAGGAAAAGAGGAAGGAAGGAAAGAAGGACAGAGGAAAGAAGGAAGGGGCAAGGTACGGGGGAGGAAAGAAGGAAGGGAGGAGGGAAAGAAAGAAGGAGGGAAGGAAAGAAGGAAGGAAGGAAGGAGGAAAGAAGGAAGGGAGGAAGGACAGACGGAAGGAAGGAAGGGAGGAAAGAGAGAGGAAGGACATACAGAAGGAAGGAAAGAGAGAAGGGGGGAAAGAAGGAACAGTCAAAACAGACGGGGTCAATTTGACCCGGGAGGACGACACGAGTCATATTTTAACTTTTAACTATTAAAAAAAAACACAACTAATGCTTCAGCTTTATTTCAGTAAGTCGACACTTCTCACATCACTGCTGAGAATTTAGCCCACATCCACGCTAATGTTTTCACTTTAAAAAAACACAATCTCATAATAATCTTAACAACAACACGCCTGGAAACACATTATCATTCATGCATGCTGGGCATGTGCAGACAGGAAGCAGAGCATCTACTTTGGTTGCTTAGCTGCATTAAATACTGCAGAAGAAGAACAGCAACGGTGAGAAATAAGAGCAGAGGATTGTTTTAGACGGGAGATAAAAACCCAAATCAGCAAGTGAATGTGAAACTCTGTGTTCTTGTTTTTTGTTTTTTTTAAAGATTATAATCCTGGTGTTTTCAAAGTAAAATGTTTTAGACGTTTGTAAACATGGGGGTGGTTCAGACGCTGTGTGGAAACATAGAAAAAGTTATGCGTTTCATAAATTAAAGCATATTAATGTGGCATGCTTAAAGAATCGGTAATGTTATGCATTTCAAAATAAATGCATATTAATGTGGCACGCTTAAAGAATCGGTAATGTTATGCATTTCAAAATAAAAGCATATTAATGTGGCATGCTTAAAGAGACTAATATTATGCATTTCAAAATAAAAGCATATTAATGTGGCATGCTTAAAGAGATGGTAATGTTATGCATTTCAAAATAAAAGCATATTAATGTGGCATGCTTAAAGAATCGGTAATGTTATGCATTTCAAAATAAAATCATATTAATGTGGCATGCTTAATGAATCAGTAATGTTATGCATTTCAAAATTAAAGCATATTAATGTGGCACGCTTAAAGAGACGGTAATGTTATGCATTTCAAAATAAAAGCATATTAATGTGGCATGCTTAAAGAGACGGTAATGTTATGCATTTCAAAATAAAAGCATATTAATGTGGCATGCTTAAAGAGACGGAGAAGAACAGGACATCAATCATTTATCGATCACTTCTGATAGAGCTGCAACAATTAGTCAATTTAACAGAAAATTAACCAACAACTCTTTAGATAATGGAGTTAATTTTTTGAGTCTTTTTTTTAATAGACCTCCAATGATTAGTTGACCAACAGATTGATCATTTTTAATCATTTAAAAAGAGAAAAAAAAAGCTTCTTTAAAAAAGGTGAATATTTTCTGGTTTCTTTACTCTATGGACAAACTGTTGGTTGGGACTAAATAAGATAAAATAAGATGATAAGATAACATTTATAATCGCTGTACCGTCACCTATACAACGAAATTGGGGAGTGCTGCAACTGACAGTGCATTACAGAAAAAAACAAACAAAAACAAAACATTTGAGGACGTCATGTTGGGCTTTTAGGAAACAGTGACTCACATTTTTCACCATTTTCTGACATTTATATAGATTGATGACAACAATCAATTGATAATTTCAGGTTCAGGACTCTTAAAATGAAAAGAACTGACATAAGAATATCGACTTTGATGGTATAAAAAAAACTCAGTAAGTTTCATCATCTCTGTCCAAAGTTTTTAATAAAATAACTCAAACAAAAAGCAGCCTGTATCCAACACTAAGCTACGTTTGAGCTTATCTACAGAATCCACATTTAGGGGCTCATTCCTCATCAAAACAGTCAAATGAGAATATTAAAAATCAATTTAACCCTTACAGAAATAAGTCAATAGTCAATTTAGCCCAGTTTAGCACGAAAATCCTTTAAATGTGGTATTTCATCGAGCAGTATTTTGACTTTGAAGGTATGAAAAACTCATCTACTGAAGCAGTTATTTTATCAACGTTATCTATGAAATGGAAAATAAAGGAGAAGAAGAGGACAGGAAATACTTGATGAATGACAAACGGATGTGGGTGTTAAAGTGCAGTAAACGCACTCTGGAGAGTAGGCTTGTGTATCTTTAAAAAGATATCTGCTCTTTTTTTCCCCCTTGAGGTTCACATTAGCTCTCATTAAGAAAACATAACAGGCACTCTGCGGCTTCATTAGCAGCAACAACTACAATAATAAGACATGAATTATTGCTGAGATGTTTAACAGCTTTTTGCAGGACCTCAGGATTATCACTGCTGGACTGGATGTGATAGTAAGACTAAAACTTATAATAATAATAATCTATTAAAGGAAATACACTCTAAACATGTGGTTTATGGGAAACGTAGTCTTAATTTAGAGCCCAGTTACAGTACTTCCTGTTTCTCTCTTTAACTTTTGGAATGAATAAACTCATCGGATGTTTGCGTTTCTGTTCCCTCGGTTGTACTGCTGTCATCTAATTTGTCCACCTATAATCGTCTGTGCCGTCATTACACACTGAAAACACTGACTCAAAAATGTCAAAAACAGTCATTAAGCAGCTCACGGAAACTGGTCGTCACAGCAGTAATAACACAGCAGGCAGTGAATCTAAGTGTGAAATACACAAACAGATAAATTAGTTGCTGTAATTTCACACAAATCACTTTAAGAAAATACTAATTATTGGCGTTTTCAACCATTTGCACTTCTGCTACTATCTTAAATTCAGACGATGATGGATTACAAAGCAGCTCCAGTTATTCCAGTGTGATCAGCCTGTCAGGTAGATTGACAGGTGTGTTATTGAAACATGTAATTAGTCATGTTGGCCTCTTTGGATGACATTTCAGAAAAAAAGGCCGCCTTTGTGTGTGTGTTGAAAAAGGAACCTGACATGTTTGCAGTCACTTATGTAAAGATAAATTAAAGTTGAATGCACACACACACACACACACAGGCTGGGTATTTCAAATGTAAAGAAGATTATAAATAAGGAGGCATTGACACAAATCATTAAAGTTGGTTTCATAATAAAAACTACAGGAGTTAGTTGCATTAAATTTAGACAATTTAAGTCTGAGTCAAAATCATAATTGTAAGACTCAATTATAGACGGATCAAAGAGCTTTAAGATTTGGCATTAAAGTGCAATGATCATCAATGTGGACTCTGCTGCACCTTAAAATATAAATGCACATTAACATTACAGCTTACTTGAATCAAAACACCCTTTTTCTGTGGTCATATTCGGTAATATTGTGAAATTTGCACCTTTTTTTAAGGGTTTTTTTTGGTGTAAATTTTAACTTCTGCTAAGTTAAAGATAAGATAAGTCTTTATTGTCATCGTTCAGTCAGTCATCTATATACAATGAAATTGGGAGTGCCACAACTAATGGTGCATTACAAATAAAAACACCTGATTAAAAGATAATAATACAAAATAACCCTATGTAAGAGAGCCAAGAGCCGCCATCTAAACAATCTGTTTTTCATTGGAAATATGACTCCAAGCTGCACCTCTAATAAAAATCTGACTCTTTAAAACTGATATGCACACACCCAACGTTACAATCTGTAGAAGAGATGTATTAAAATGTGTTGATCAGGACAGTGTTTCAGTAAATCCATCACTAAGTCTGGGCTTTAATCTCTTAGTAACCACCAACTAGTGATTTAAAAAAGCAGCTGCCACCAAATCTTAACTTATGAAATGTCTTTATCTAGTCCACTTCTTAGTAATCTGTGAATCAGTAAAAAAAATCGGTTGCTAGGTAACATCTAGCCACACATACTGTATAAACAGGAAACCACTGTAACACCAAAAATGAAATGAAACAAACTATTTTAAAAAGGGACAAAACAACATAACTGCTATTACTCTTTATGTAGTTGTGACTGTGTTTTATTTGTATCTGTAAACCTGAGATAGAAACAAATATGAGGGTTTTTTTTTGCAGCTTTTCAATGATTTTGGTCATTTTAGTTTACAGAATTAGTAAAGTGAGGTTTAATGTGTTACAACAGTTGATGTAAACGTGTCTCGGCTGGTTAACACTGCCAATATTTACACAAGTAGCACACTGTGTGGTAGATCACATGGATGTTTAATTTACCAGTGAAGCCTGATTGTCCCAGAAACAACATTTAGTCATATTTTAATAACGTAATACACTTTCCAGCGAACTGTTGTGACATTATTGCATGATCAAGTTATCACTACTTCCTTTATTTTAGTTTTTAAGTCTATAGAAATGTCAAAATGTCTCCGAACATTTAATTCACACTGACGTTAACAGAAGAAAGCAGCAAATCGTCACACCTGAGAAACTACAACTACAGATAATTATCTTTTGATTGATGAGTCAAGTTGTTTCAGCTCTATGAATCTCACTTTTCATAAAGGTTTAATGCAACTTTTTCACCTGATTATACAATAAGTAACAAGATAAATAAGGTAAACCAGATGTTTAGACTCATCCGCCACATTTAAACTGGGACTTTCCATAGAAATATTTCACTCTTAAGAGCTAATTTCCCTTTCAATATTAATAATTTTGTAGGAAATGTCTTATAAATCCAGCCTCACAATGGGATCACTTCATGTGTTTTGCAATTTCATGCCAGTCATTGTTTCTTCAGTGTCACTATCTCCTCCGACTTTAAAAATAAATTCTTCAAATGACACAATTTCCTGAAAAGTACATCATGGCTTCTCACACACACACAACCACACACACACACACACAAGCACAAGCACAAGCACATGGTCGACGAGGACACAAACTGAATTTACTGAAGCAGTTTTTTTTAATATGCGGAGATTTGAGTGAACAAAACAAGAGTCTCACATCAAAACTAAAGCTTAAAACTTTGCTTTAAGTTCTGTTTATCCACGATACATTTAACACACAGTTTAGCAGCAATTCAGCGTCTCACAAGATGAGATAACAAACTTCCTCTCCTCATTGTGCAATCACTGAAACCAACAAAATGCCTCAAACAACCAGATCGATGTAACCCGGAGTCTCAGGTTTCAACCACAAACTAAACACTAGTGTGTGTGAAGTGACACTACGTACCCAGAAGAGAAAGTTGAAGACAAACACCAGGTATTTGATGCACTGCAATGCCCCCATGGTTCCGAGTTCAAGATTTAGACAGAGAAAAATCCAAATGTAAGTGTTGTCCGAGAGTTAAAGTGCCTTCTGTGACACAACGGGAAGAAGAGAAAAGAGGTAATGGAAGCTGGAGGATCTTTTTTTTTTGTGTGTCTGAACCACACCCTTTGCTTGGCTCACCTGGGTATACTTAGGAAGTGGAGTGGGGGGAGGGACTGTGCAGAGAGAGACAGAGGAAGAGGAAGGAAAAGTAGGCGGGGATGAGGTGGTTTCAGTAGATATGACAGAGAGAAAAAAGCCTGAGGTGAAATAAGAGATCTGCCTGTTTTTTTACACAATGGACAACAGGTGAAAGTAATTAACACAAGCAGGTAAATTAAGGAAAAATGAACCACCAGTGTGAAGAATAAAGCCTGAAGAAGAAGAAGCTTCTGTTTGTAATGTGATTAAAAGAAGAAATTGACCTTGGAGATAAACTGATTTCCCAACGTTACAACCTTTACAATATGGGACGGCATGTTTTTATTGTGTTTAATAATTATTTAAATTAAAAATTAAATGTTTTAGAAGAGATTTACCCTGCTTCCCCCGACCTTTGCCTTTTGTTTTCAGCTTTATTTGCAACCTGTCTGATCATTACCTTACCAAACCCACTGATCACTAAGATACGATACGATACGATACGATACAATTCAATATGATATGATATGATACGATACAATACAATACAATACGATATGCTACAATACAATACGATATGCTACAATACAATACGATATGATACGATATGATACGATACGATATGATACGATACGATACAATACGATATGCTACAATACAATATGATATGATACGATATGATACGATATGATACGATATGATACAATACCATGAGCAAGACCATAGACTGTATATAAGAAATGGACGTAACATCCGTGACGTCACCCATTGGTTTGTGGACTGCTGCTCGGAAGTCAATAGTTTCGGATCTGAGCAGCGCCATCTTGAAAATTTCAGGTGCATGCTGGGAAAAATAAAAACACAGATTCTACTTATAAGGGCCTGAACCTTTGAACCAATCAACCTGTCAATCACGACGTAGCCACGCCCTAATGCATACCCTGCTTTATCATCAAATATAAAATCAGGGAGGCCAAAATGTCCCAAATGAACATCATACTGCATTGAAGAAGGCTTTAAACTAGCGATTGAGACCATAAACACATTTTGAAAACGTTTACTGAGGTTATAAATCAAGTGAGAAGTTGGTGAATTCTCCATTGACTTGTATAGAGACGGAAGTCCTTTTGACACCAAAACGGTCGCCCCCTGGTGGCCTTTTGATAGAATGCAGTTTTAAGTTACTTCTGCTTTGGCATCATTTCAGAGGACCGGAACTCCCCGCCTGGACAAGACACGATTTACTTTGCTTGCTGTGTCCGACTAACAGATTTAAAATGTTAAAATATACTAAAATACTAAATAACAGTCGTATACAATAAGGAGAAATAGCAAATCTTCACATTTAAGAAGCTGGAAGCATCAAATATTTATCATATTTTCTTGAAAAATATCTGACACAAATATCCAATCATCAAAATAATTGCTAATGAATTATCTTTCAATTAATAAATCAACTAATTGTGGCAGTTCCTCTTTGTTTACTTGCTAATACATACTATATGTTGCCATCATTTATCAAAGTTTTCTTCTTCATTTGGTAATAAAACGTCTGGTGAGAACTGAAGGCTTCACAGGTGTATTCAAACATTCCTCCTGGGACTACAGGGGTGTAACTGGAGCTGCCCTCCTCTCCCAGTAGACCCAGTAAAACCAACAACACCAGCTTTTGTTTCCAAGCAGCCGAAGCCTCTTTTGTGTTTCTGTTAGAAAAATGTCTCACGAGTGACAATCTGTTACATCTGACAGGTGTTGCTGTCTCGCTTCGGCTTTAATGTTTTGTGTTTAAAAATCGATGAGGAGAAAAGACGACACAAAAGGGAATAAAACAAGACAAAAGAGAAGGAGAAGAAAGAGGAGGCACAAGAGAAAGCTGAAGAAAATCTAGAAAAGGAAGAAAGAGATGAGAAGTGTTGATTGAACAGTTCATGGCAGATTGGACTCAATCTCGCCCCCTGCTGGATTTAATCTGAATTTCACTGAATCACCTCAAACCCAAAAAAGGGTTCTAAGAAGTCCAACCATGTACTCAACGTGATTAGTTGATGGGAAATCTCAGTCATTTAGACATAAATAGCACAAACAACCAATCAAGTTTTCCATTTACACCAAAAAACTACAATAATAAAACAGTTTAATATCTTCTTCTTCTTTGTCTTCTTTTAGTCAGCAAATGACAAAACGTTGCCTTATTGCTGGATGTTGAATTTAATGGATTAGCTGTTAAAATGCTGTCTGTGATAAAAGCTGTTGACACTAAAGCTGCAATGATTAGATTATTCTGCAGCTATTTTAATAATCAAATCATATTTTTAGTCATTGTTATTAAGAGGAACTAGAGATACTGCCTTATAGTCACGTTGCAGTTTACATCCATGCCTCACTCACATAATATTTGGAGTGAAGACTTTGAAGTGATTTAATATAAAAGGTGTCAACTTTGCCCTTTGAACACCAAATTATAATCAGCTCATCCTCGAGTTCAAGTGGACGTTTGAGCCAAATTTGAAGAGATTTCCTCAAGCTGTTCCTGACATATCGTGTTCATCATAATGAACGGGTAGATGGACGGAGGGACATATGGACAGACAGCCCATAAACATCATTTTAAGAGGCTTAAAAATGCCAAACGTTTGCTGGTTATAGCTTTTAATAATAATATTGCTAATAAATGTATTTGTAGAACAGATTTCATACAAGAAATGCAGCTCAAAGCTCTTTATAACAACATAGATTACATGGAAAAAGACATCAAATTAACATAAAACATCTAAATGTACCTATAATGGACTGTTGATCGGACAAGTGAAGACATTTGAAGACCTCAGCTTGGGCTTGAAAGGTATTTTTCATTATTTTCAGACAGTTTATAGATGAAATTAAGTAACCAGCAGATTAATAAATAATGCTGACACCTCTGTCTGCTGTCAACTTGCTGCAGAAGTATAAAATCATGACTTAAAATCCTGAACATGAACTGCTAACCAAAGCTAACAGAGACAGAGACGTGTTAATAAACACATTATGGAGATGTTGGAGAGGAAATACACACTAATGTATAAACTTCTAAAAGCTCAGTTTTCACAATCAACAATATGAGAGTGAAAATGGTGATTCAGTGGGGCTGATACAGTAAAAATACACTAAGTACACATCTACACATCACATCTAGTAAACACGTGAAGTCGTACACTAGCTGGTCTGACCTTTGCTCTGTTCGTAAGCCTCTCGTGCAGCTCAAACCTCCTTCAGTACACCTTTTTATTTCTCATGATTCAGATTAATGTGTTTATTTAAGGCGAGTGCAAATTTGAAATATGCTGTTTCTAAAAGGTAAACAAGCTGCATGCTGCAATCGTACGGAGGCTGAGAGACATATGCAATACTTTAACAACACATACACACAGAAACACTGTAAACACAAACAAAAAATCACTAAAAACGGATGGACAAGACAGTATGAAGGCAGCCTGTTTGGATTTTTTCCTGTTGAATTTTTTTACAGCAATAACAAAAGGAGATTTAATGTGATTTTTTAAAGACACTGATAAATAAAAATGTGAAATTTAGATCTGAAAAGTAACTATAGATGTGAAATAGCCAACATGTGATGCAGTTAAAAGTTCAATATTACTGTCTGAAACAGCAGAGTTAAAGGATAAATACCTCAAAATTGTACTCAAGTGCAGTATTTGAGTAAATGTACTTCCACCACTGTCCAACATCACTAATGTTTTCTATTTTTCTGCTTTCTTTTCTTTTTGTTTTCCTTCAAAAAGCATCAACAAACTGGAAACAAGGACCAGAACTAGGAGCTTAAAGTCACGTGACAAACTTTCAGCTACTTATATAATCAGAGCTGCTATAAATCTGCATGTTGTCAGTCAGCCAGACCAACCTCGTCACATTATGTTCAATAATAAAGTAGATCCACTTATTTGGAGAGACAGAAATCACAAATTCCTAACATAAGAGGCCTTAATAAATGTGATTTATGTGCAAAAAATGACAACAAAAACCCTACTTTCAAGTCTAATTGTGACACTGCAGTTTATACAATGTTTGAAATTCTTGTCATTTCAAACTAATGACCTTTTATTTCTAAATATAACACAATATTAGTACCAATAGCAGTACCCTTAAAGTGACACTGATACCGATAAAGAACATCATTCGACACCCATCATGTAAATCACAGTATTCAGTTATATAAAACGCCTCCACTCGTCCCCATACACATGATTTTAATGATGATTTTAATTATAACTTTACAAAACTACATATTATCACCACAGACTGTATTGGTTGTGCACCAGTTGCAGCAGTGGACCAATCACACGATGCATTAAATCGTAGAACGCTTGCAGTGATTGGCTGCAAGCAAAATCATATAAATAGTCTTTTTTTTTTTTTTTAGATCTAGGTGCAAAAAAAACATCAAATATAGGCGTCGTCTGACTGGAGAAGTTTCAATACGACTTATTTCGGTTAAAGGTGCCAACACCCAAACCCTAGAAACAGTAGACTTACACATTTGCAATACGTTTACTTTGATATAATATGAATAAAAAGGCTTAAATCTTGTCAGAAAACTGCAGATACTTCTTCTTGTATCTGCAGAAAATCTTAAATACGTCTCTGTTGTGTTGAGCCAAACCTACAAACTTCATCTAAAAGATGTTTTTGGTCATTTTTTTTGCTTATGTGCAGAAAAGCATTCAGTATTAACTACAAACTAAAGCTCCCAGTGAAATAACAGCAGGTTGTTGCTTAATTAGGCATGAATTCCTAGAGCTGAGAAGGAACATAGTTGTGCCCAATGGCTTGAATCATAACACAAGAACAACTGGGGTCTATTCAGATTCAGAGTTGTGTTAAAAACCTGCTCATATCTTTGAATGCATCTGCAACAAAAAACACTCTGCACCCTCTAAACCACAAACCAACCTGCTCTGAAAGTGTTTTTCCATCCACTGAAGCATCTACTAATTAATAGATTTTGGTATTTATAATTTATTTTTAATCTTACTCAAGTATGGTTAATATGTATTATTATTATTATTATTATTATTTTTATTATGTTTTATTTATTTAGGTTATTTTATTATATTTTATATATTATTCAATTTTAATCTTACTCGAGTATTGTCAATATATATTATTTTGTTTTATTTTTAATTTTTTTCTAATTATATTTATTTTTATGTATTTATGTTATTTTATTCTTTTATTTATTTTATTCTATATATCTATTTATTTTACCTCTTGTTCTTCTGTTCGGTGTGCTGTATGGCTGTCTGGGATGGGGACATTGTATGTTGTTCTATTTGTTTAAACTCAATTTAAAGTATTTAAAAGAAAGTTTAATAAGTAAAGAAACCAAAATATAGCAGCACAAGTAGGCTTTAAACATTGCCAGATTAACCTCCTATTGGGCCCTGGGCCAAAGGTTTGCTGTTAGCTCCCCATCATACACACACACAGTAGGAGGACTTCAGTCCAGATGTGGACTAAATAACAATTTAATCCAGACCAGGAAAAAAATGTAACTGTAATTGTATCCATGACCTCAGCTGTGAAGTGATGTGAGAGTGATCTCTTATTATATAGCAATCTTTTATGTATGTATGTATGTAGCTACATCGACACACACAACTCCTCTAAGGGTAATGACAAATTACAAAAGAATGAAGAAA